>NC_034410.1:17943240-17949665 GCF_002078875.1 Numida meleagris | reverse complement strand
GAAAGAAAGAAAGAAAGACAGAAAAAAAGAAAGAAAGAAAGGAGAAAGAAAAAGAATGAAAGAAAGAAAGAAGGAAGGAAGGAAAGATAAAGCAAGAAAGAGAAAATTAAACTATTCTAATCTTCTTCCCATTACTTTCTTCAATTCTTAGTGAGGAAAAAGTGGAAAGAGATAAAGTTTTTCCACATTTACTCACATTTTTTCTATTTTTTTAAATTTTTCTACGAAAACATAAATGGATGACAACACAACTATTTCCTCCACCACTCATTAATTCATACTTTTCTGTTCATTTATTTCAGTGGAAAAAAAAACATGAATATAAAAGTAGATTATAGGAATTTTCATATCATTTTAGAAAAGTTCCTGTTTAAATCTTGCTTAAGAAAAATGATATGTGAGAATTACATTTTAAAATTTATATTCAGTGTTTTTGTAAATGCTGTTTCACTATGACTCATCTGGATACAAACCAGGAAAGCAGCTTGAATAAAAACCTGACTGTAAGCTAAAAATTTAGCAAAAAAAATGCAAACCAAGGATGCAAACAACAGTTCCTAGTCAGGTGAAAGTATAGTTTTGATAAAATTCTGCACATATCGGTGTCTTCATTTCTTACCAGTTATCTATAAAGGAAAGAAATGTAAATTAAGGAAATGTAAAGGCTGATACATAGTATTATATGTTAAGTATAAATGTTATATATATTTAGTATATGTTGTACAGTATAGGATTTTGTAGCACAAAACTTGCACATAGTAGTGTGGAAAGTGTGGCAAAGACTTATTACACCAAAGAAATAATGTGGAACTGATCTGGAAGTCATAGCAATATGTAAGAAGAGGCCTATAAATAGATGTGTGAAAATTAGCACATTCTTTTGTGCGGTTGTTGAGATTAATCTTATACATGAAGTAGTCAATATAAGTGCAAGACATGGGAAGGGAGTGATGGAATATTATATGTAAGTCATACTTGCCACGAAATTTAACTACAGGAAATACTTGTGAAGAGCTCTTTGGTGAAGGCATCGTATTGCAGTACAACAGCAAGGATGTGGGCCTGGAGGAAGTTCAGAGAGCAAAAACAGGAAAGCCCATGGCATCACGGGACTGAATTAAAAGATTTGAATACATGTAACTTGGCTAAGAATACTATTAAAGAGCAAGAGTACTGGGGAGGCTTGCTAAGAACTAGGAGGCATCTCTTAACATAATGCATAAAGATACAGCAATTAGTAATAAAATGGATTTTAGAAGGGGAAATTCAGACTGAAAGTCAGACAAATATCCCTCCTGTCAGCAAGCTCTATGAGATGAAAATTGCTTCCAGAGAAAATTGGAACGTATAAGGACTTTTCATATTAGGCCGGACACAACAGAAATTGCAGTGAAAGAAGATGCTTTAGCAGGAACACTGATGTTGTGTTTTGTTTTAATTCTTTTCTAACTGTTCAGTAAGACTTCTATAGAAATAAAACTATAGTGTTGAGAAGTTCAGAATAATACTTATTAATCTAAAATATTAGACAGTTAAAAATAAATACTTACTAGTGAAGTAGAATAATCTGAACAATGCAAGGAATTCTAAAATAAATGAATGTGAAAGCATATGTAGAGTTTAAACCATAAGTCAAAAGCAATTGTGAGCAGAAGAAGTGAAGTCTGGCTGCTCTCAGCTCCTAATGCAATCTATCGTTCTGGCCAGTACAACTACCTAACATTTGCAATGTTTGTAAAGTTCAGAAGAAGGGCAGTACTATTGATCCAAGGACAAAAAAAAGTATGAGACAAGACCATAAAATCTGAATTTATAGACTATAAAAAGGCAGTCTGAGGATATTTAATTTTGGTATATACAATCTTAAAGAGTACAGTTAATGCCAAATGCACTTATTACTTTTTTGTTGTTGTTGGGAGACAGATAAGAGGACAAGGGGCATAATTACAAAGTAAAGAAAAACAAATTTGAAACAGATGTCATGTGTCCCATTTTTCTTTACATAGAGCCACAAGTGTATGCAGAATAGCTTATGACTCAGAGGCTGAAGCTTAAACACTGGAGGATCATTCAAGAAACAATTACGGCAAATGGCATCCTGAGGGGATTAGAGTATTAAAAGAAAATGAACCTTAATAGGCTGAATAGACTCCACTTATTCCCTGAAATTTATTATGTCCATAAACTCCAAAACAAATTCAGTAGCTGAAAGACAAAAGCTAAAGGTAGCCCACTTAATAGTATTTTTTTTTAATTCCTATGTATTTGAGTATAATTCTGGTCTTCAGTTTTATTGTTGAATGGTAACACAAATATTAAACGCACATAAATACACTAGAGACATCTCAAGCCATTCAGAATTTGCTTCAGGCAAAATTAGCAAGAGCATTGCCTCTGAAATTTGGTACAGCTGTTACTAATAAAAGAGTTAGTACTGCAGGCAGAAACAGCTGGGGATGATATGTGAAAATAGAATTAAGTCTCAGTAATGCAGGTGTGCACTCTGGAGGTGATTCTGGACAAAACTTGTGTGTGGCTTCCATTTTGCTGGGCTTGTTCTGTCCAGGACATCAGTGACATGGCATGCAGCACCCCTCTCTAGGGAGGCCACACAAGCTATGGCAGATTGGAGGTTCATGTGTTTGGCTGGAAGACCATCCACATTTTCAGACATACAAAGAGCCTGCAAGTCAAACTCTATGCAGAACTGAAGTCCTTTCCTCTCCACCTGGGAGACCACTGTGACTTTCTTCTTCCTATTAAAACAGTTGTCTCCTCTCATCCTACAATTTCTCTGTATCTCAATAGCTTTCAGCTCTGTGACCGCTCTTCCTGTGTGCTGTAGAGCACAGGTGTTGGCAGGAGTAATGTCACACAGCTTTAAAGTCTCCATGCATAGGTGGTCACATTGTACCACACAAATCTTACAGCATTTTTGCCATAAGATATCAAGACCAATGTGCAACAGAAATAAGGAATCCCTGTTATAATGAAAAGCAGTATTTTGCATGCTACTGAACTTTCTTGGACTGTAGGAGAGAGTGGAAAATACATATTGCGCCTCCAGCTGCCTCAAAGGTAAACAGAAAAGAAGCAAAGAAGTACACACTGCCCTGGGGCAGTCAAACCTGATATCCTGCTCTAACAATGGTTGCACCGCCTGCTTCAGAAATAAATACAAGAAGGACATATAATGGCATACTCTTGAGAGGAAGTATCTTTCTGACCCCAAGCTAGGAGTGACTGCCTGTTGCTTGCTATTTTCAGAAAAATTCATAATGCACTGCTGTGCAAATATTAAAAGCTCATGAGTAATGGGGATGGGTATGCCTTGCCACCAAGCTCAACTTACAGTTTTTCTACTGTTCCTCAGGAGCACCCATACAGAGTAACTTGGCAGAGAGGTCTCCAAACCTGCATCAAAAAGGACTCTGGAAAGTGTGTATGACATATCACCAGACCATATATACTTATTGGCCTGGATCTGAAAACAATATAGTCACGCTCTCCTGGCCCTATCAGTCCTGGGTCAGCACAGACTCAGCCAGACTACAGGCTGAATTGGCAGAGGCAATGCCCAGGACTGAAGACCTAGCCCACAGGTGAAAAAACTGAAGTGTAAATGCTGATCTGTTTCATTTGCACCTAGCCTGAGGCTGACATGCAGTGTACCAAGATGAGCTGGCCTGACATCTAGTTTGGCATCTGCAGTCTGGTCCCAACTAGTCACTTTCCCATAGGCAACTGAGGAACAACTTAGACTGATTGTGTCATGCAGAAGGTCAGCCGCATTGTATACGATTCTTAGGCTTGATCATGTGAGATAGGAGGAAAGAAGACAAAAGTCTTCTTTTGGCATTTAAATGAAATTTGTAAGACTGCATTAGCAAAAATGGCAGTGTTATATGGTGATCCTTTGTATAAGTGCTGGCCTTCAAAGACCTTAAGATTTCTCTTTCCTGTCAAATCCAATTAACAATTAAGAAGCCAAATAAGCTTTTTAGCTACTGACAAGATGAGCAGTGGGTAAGAAGGTGATCCTGTATCAGTTACCTTCCTGCTCTCACCCTTCTCTCTCCAACAGCTGTTTGACTCTGGGGCTTCAATATGCTTTGCCAAACCCTGAGGATTTCACAGCTGTATCTAGGACTACATATGCATACTCTTCCCTAGAAGAGGAAGCTCTCATCTCCCAAGCTTTTGTCTATATATTTTTTTATATATATAATTGTTGTCTGCTTCTAGGTTGGATGGACAGGAAGAGTTTAAGTCTTTCCTACTTTATTTTACCCCAGAAAAGCACAAAAGAAGCTAAGGGGATGGTAGCAGGAGGTGGCAGGTGCTGAAAGGGATACAGTGCCATAGCAGTTAACAAAATGGGTAGTCATGGAACGTCCAAGATGAGAAGTGATTGGAAACTGAGGAAAATAGACCAAAGGGCTTTGGAAGAGAATGTAAGGGGAGAATGAGAGAATGACTGGGAAGGATCCATGGGAGCCAAAGTACTCTAAAATAGTTTAATGAGGAAAAGCGGATAGCTCTGAAGAGGGAAGAGAGAGAGTTGGAGAGGAGTTTCTGTAAGAGTTGTGGGGGTGAGACTGTAGTGGAAGCTAGTTTTGATCTTTGAGACAGCAAATATGATAATCGATAGCTCAGTCTGATTTTGAATTACTGTAAGTTTTGTAATCAAATGGTGAGAAATAGCATAGAGCAACTTCCTCCTTAGGCACTTCACAAGACTGTCTTGTAGCAGGGAACAAATACACTTTCAACAGCCTCTCTGGTAGTGCACAGGACTTGCCCTCCCCAGGACAAAAGTTTCGATTTCCATCTTAATTTCTTTCTTCATTTGCTATTTGAAATATAATACTATTCACAGCAAGTTCTGGTGTTATTAGCACAATTAAATACATTATTATGTTCACTTCATGAATATAAGCATCATGTCTTTACAGAGAGCATGGCAGTTCTTAGACAGTGACTGAATAATTATTGAAAGCAGGACATTTATTGCCAGTAGATTCATAAAGAAGTAAATTGGAAAAAGATACTCAAGCCAAGAAAAGCAAACCTTTCTTCTGTAGCAATCAGGAGGAGTGGCCAGAGTGAAGCATCTCAAAATCAATTATTCACTGCCAGATTCACACTGGGTAATACCTGCCTCTATATGTATACCTCTCAATGCCTCTATATATATACCTCTCAATGGCCTCGAGAAACTCCAGCCCGCAGCTCTGCAGCCCAATATCTCTTCCTAAGGTTGTGAGCATCATGTACACAAGCAGAGGGGATAGAGGGGGTTTCATCACGCTAACAGCTTTTGTTCAGATCTTTCCCTCCCTCCATCCCTAGACCCAAAACCTCAGCATATGCAGCATCTTCCCCACCCCACAATACCAAGTGCATGCTGCGCTAACAGACACCAGGAATCTTCGCATCTAAATCTGTTCCTACAGTACTTATTTGTTGATTCATACAGAGTTGTGCTGACTTATACCTCTAAACACCTGATTTCTTCTCTTTTTTCAAACCACAATTCATTTACACTTTTTCTCCTTATGTCCCCTATAGCAGAGTACCCCCCAGATGCTTTTAGTTCTTAAATTTCATTGTTATTTTCTTGGGATACCCCTTCTAAACCTTCTCTATCTCAGATTGAAGATCCTAAGGAAAAGACCACTCCTTTCCTGTCTTTCTTACCCCTTTTCTTTGTCCTCAACCATGCTCACAGATGCCAGAACCCAGCTCCCAAGTCTGACAAAAGCATCTCCCTGAAGCCTGCATATCTTCATTACAGTCACCATTTCAAAAATTAGTGAATTAGTGCTGGCTGAAACACAACAATTCCACACTTCCAGGCTGACAGCACTGCTTTCTGCTTAGAGGAAAGCATTTGTCAACACTTTATTTTATAACAACACTCAGAGGTCATATAACTTATAATAAACAAAAAATATTACATAGCTTTTCAACATGCAACAGAATTCTGTTGAGAATTGAGATGTCAGGAACAATTTATACTCTTCTCTTTCCATAATCCCGAGCAGACATAAATAAATATCATACATCTTCCACAGCCTTCTTCATATTAAACACTGTTTATTAACATCTGTTACAATGAATATTCTTTGTATCCTCTCACCATTAATCATTTCTAAATGTGCTGTGTTTATTCTTAGAGCAGTATGACAGGGAGTAGAGACCCTTCCTCTCTGGTTTTAATCTGTAGCAAATTACACTGCACTCATATACTTTGGGACTGCAGAGTTTTGGATACATTAGCATTTCCTTTTAACAATACCAATTTTCATCCCTAAAATTACATGCTGCAATGGCTTGACACTCTGTGCGCAACATCTTAGGTCATGCATTTCCTTTCCAAATATTTTAAATGGATGTGTTCTTAATGTACAAAATGAGGAGGG
>NC_034410.1:17566800-17572323 GCF_002078875.1 Numida meleagris | reverse complement strand
CACCGCGCGGCCCGGCCCCGGGGCCGCTCCTCCCTGCCCCGCGCCGCGCGTTCTCTCTCGTTTTGTGTTCCCGTGGCCGGCGAGCGGAGGCAGCGCTGCGAGGAGCGGCTCCCGCCGAAGTGCCGCTGTTTACAAACACAGCTGTTGCGGTGTATTTGCAATGCTAAGGACGGAGCCGCCAGCGGCGAGCGGCGAACGAGGGCCGGTGCGGGAGAGGGCTCCTCGGCATCGGGAGGGCCGGGCCCCGCTCGGGGCCGCCAGTTTTCCCGGCCCCTATTGTGAGCGCCTCATGCGAAACATCGCGGGCCTTCGGCGGGGGCTCGCGGGGCCGCCCGGCAGTGAAAGGAGCGCGGAGAGGGGCCCGGCGCGGCGCAGCATTGTGCCGGGGAGCGGCTGGGCGCGGGGAAGGCCCGGCCCGCAGCCCGCTGTCCCGCGTCCCCGAGCCGCAGCCGCCCGCTCGGAGCCGGCGGAGGGCAGAGTGCGGCTAGATGGGGAATGGCGGAGGCTGCGAGCGTGGCTTTGGCGAGCTGGGCGCCGGCCGCTATTTCCGCTCCATGGTCGCCCTTCTTTTGTACTTCGGAGCCGGACCCGAGGATGAGGCGTTACATATTCTTTCCAGTCACCATCGCGCCCAGGAAAACCGCGGTTATCTGCAGCCGCCTTCCCGCACAGAGTGTTTCCCTACAGATCTCCGTGTGTGGAAAACGCCACTTTTTCTGCACCTCTCCCTTAACCACTCACACGTGCAAACAGCAGCAGACAAAACGTGATAGCATTGTTCTCATTTCTGCAGAAACTTTAATTTTATGAGCAACTAAATCTGGTGAAGGGAAAAGGATCCGTGTAAAAAAATCACCGAGGGAAGAACAGCAAACTTCACACCGCAGCACCGCTGCTGGCATCACTGCGCGTGTTGGTGCCCTACGCAAGCAGCAGCAAAGGGAATACCCTCTGCAGGCAGTGAATGCTGTAACACGAGGTGCATGGTACGGCAGCATCTCCGCTGCTGGGGCACGGCACACGTTCCCTTCTTGGTGCTTGGGAGCATTCAGCGTGGTCCCAAACTCTCTTTTGTCCTCGGCCTGCCCGCAGACATCTCCCACACGAGCAGGGCAGGGAGCTCAGCCTGCAGTGTACCTGGGAGGAGCACACGCACTGCGCCACGTCGCTTTTCCTTTATGGAATTCTGTGGATTTTTGTGTACCCAGAGCAGGAAAATGGTGGCATTTCATCACTGATACATTTTAAATTTTCTCTGCCATAAACATCATGACAAAATTGTGCTCTGGCCCATGAGATCACCTTTGTTTTTCCTCACATTAGAGAACTTTACCATTAAGGGAGAAACGGATTATTGGTATGCAATGCAACGTATTTGTTTGACTTTGTATTACTGGGGCTGGAATGGGAGCGAGCTCTGTCGCAGCACTAGTTACAGTGCCATCTCCAGCAGCCATCTGACCACCCGAATTGGGAGGAATACCATATTTTGCATCGCAGTGCATCATGTACCTGGTGACTTTCCCAGCACAGTGACACCACGGGGCCCGTGAGCACAGTACCAAGTGCACACGTGTGGCGATGGGGATGTGTGACTCGGTGCCTCCCACTGCACTCTGGCCAGGCGCCATACGTCCCCGGCCCTGCAGGGCCTGTTTGGGATCAGTGTGTGTCTCTCTCCCCTCCCCCCACTCCGGATTATTTCAGGAACCCGAAAAGGCACCTCTGCAATTTACAATTCCCAGCCACATCAGCACTGCGTAATTGGAAGTAAACAGGGTCAGGGGATGGAGTTCCTCTGAAAGCGATACGTTGTTTAATTGACACAGCAAAATTTTAGGCTTCCAGTTTGCATAATATCTCTGCAGCTTTTGAATTTGGTTCTTTTTCTTTCCCCCCTTTTTTTTTTCAGTGCAGGGAAGACCTCTGTCAGGCAGAGCAGAGTGGGAGCTTCCTGGAGCGGTGCGCTCCAACCGTATTCACAGCTCTCTGGAAATAGGGCCAGAGTCCGCTCGGCCCCAAGTGCACACGGGTAAACTCTCGGCTCCGAGCCACCCTGCAAGCTGATTTTTCACGACCATCTTAATTTCAGCAGCGCGGTTAAGTATGCAGAGTACCTTTTGCAATTGGCAGCTCTAAGTGATGTGAGTGTGCGGGGGAAGGGTAACCCCCCCGAAGGGCGATTGTTTACTCTCTCTAACTATATTTGGTGCAGGTATTCCTAGAGTGGGACATTACAATGGGCGAAAAGGAAGGCGCGGGGATAGCACGGAGCTGCGGGCAGTGTGCACGGAGCCACGAGGGCTGCGGGAGGCACCACAAAGGCAGGGATGAAACAGCCGAGAGTGGCAGCAGATCGCCGGCAGAATGTTGACTTTGAGTCACACGGTAAACATCACGTTGTGGCTTTGTTTTCCTTTTTTTTTTTTTTCCTTTGATTTACGATAAATTATCCTCCCGAGATTGATCGATGAGTGGAATCCTTAACATTTAATTTAGGAATGATCTAATATAAATAAAGCGCCAATCCAAAGAAAGAAACCAGCAGTCCTTCAGCCGAAACCCCGCTGATTCAGCACTCGGCCTTCCCGGGGCAGCAAACTTTTGGGCCGCGCTTGGAGCTGCACCCGTCCCCCCGTGCCAGGGCCCTTCCACAGCCCTCGGCCCCGGGCCTGGCTGCTGCGCGAAGGCCTTTCTTCCTTTCTTTCTTTCTTTTTTTTTTTTTCCTTTCTTTTGGAGGGGCTTTGGGGGCAGGGAGGGAAACAGTGAAACTCTTGAAGCATATTTCCTCAGAATCCAACCGGGGAGCTCCCAAACGGAGGGGAAAGCGTGGATAAACTGCAATAATTCAAAGTGTAGGGAATCAGGAATTTTTAAACAGTGTTTTTAATTGAAAATAAAGCTAAAGCATGCTTTTCAACAGTGCAAATTTCCATCATTTTGATTTACTGCTTCCATCATCACAATATATTATACCGGCATGTCTCTCCGAGGCGAGGCCCTCGCCCCCGCCCGCTCCACTATTTCGATATTAAGTGCAAATAGAGATAATCGCCTCTGATTGTCACGTGCGGTAGAAACGTTTCTGCTACATAGAGAGGACGGCCTGGAAACAAAAACCGACAGCACTGGGGTTCGGGGCTGAGGACAGCACCGGTGGCAGTGCCCGAGTTTGGGGCCAGAGAGCCACGAGCAGCACAGGGCTCGCGTTTGGTGCACTGTTCCCACTCCTGGCCCCTCGCTCCGCTCTCTGCGCTGCATTTACTGCTTCGCTATTTCCTGCGGCCCGCGCGGGGTTGCCCATAAATCGCTGCAGGCCGGGCAGAGCCCTCAGCTCTGTGCAAGTTTGCAGGGGCACATTCGGAGCACAGCTTCGGCACGACGTGAGCGGGTAACAGTAACCTTATTTAAGACCTCTGGGTGAAACAAAAAGGCTTCCGATTGCCGCGAGGGGCTGTACGAGCAAAAGGACACCCTTTCCCCACACTGCAATCCCCCATTTCGTACTGCTCTCGGCCCCCGCCTTCCCCGGGGGCTGAGCACAGCTCTGTGGGCCTGGGGGCACCGCACCGCCCCGCTCCGAGCACCGAGGTGCGGCTGGCCCTCCTGTGCGGCCGTGGCACTTCACAAACTTGAACTGAATTAACAGTTAGACTGCCATGTTCGAAATCTAGTGCATAAATTTAATGGCTCATTCTAGTATTTATTATTCAACCTTTTGACATTTATTTGCAGCAGTTGAATTGAGGTACTGGTGCATTATTAGCATTCAAACAGTAAAGTGTTCCAGCTCTACCGGCGTAACTGAGTTGAGTTGAGTCTTTGCCTGAAGTATTCTGTGGAATGTAACAAAAAATACCCAAATGTAACAGGAAAAAAAAAAAAAAGAAAGAAAGAAAGAAAGAAAGAAGAAAAACAAAAAAGACCCGAACAAACCAAACCAAAACCACTGTTGGAACGGGAAAGAAAATGGTAATCCGGGTTCTGTCTTCACAAATGACACAACAGATCCCAACTGTGAGTGCAGCGTTAAGGGCTGCACGAACCTTCCTGCCGAGCTCACGCAGCGCACAGACTGAGAGGTGGTTCCAGCAAATATTTTCCAAAGTATTTTATTAATTAAATTTCCTGAATTTGTGGCTAGGTGGGAGAGGTATTGCAGAGCCGCCCAGCTGCCATTTCCACACGGGATGGGCCCTGTGAGGTGCTTGCATGTCCTTAGTGGTGCTTAAGGAGTAAGCTGGCAACAAATCCCCGTCATGGCCAATAATTAGTGATGGTGGACAGGGAAAATTTGCCATGAAATTAAACGGCCTTTTCACCGCTGATGCTACATTGCCGGCTACCCTTCTGCGCCTATTGTTGGCCGTGAGATCGTCCAGTGTTCCTTCGGGCTCAGCTTTACCTGCGGGCCGCGGGCTCCGCGCCGATTTCAGATTTGGTTTGAGCGGAGGAGGCTGCAGCGCAGGCCGCTTGCCCAGAACCAGTGTCCTGTAGTTCTTTCTCACCCTCGCTCCAAATTTATACTCCCCATCCTCAGGTTTTGGAGTACCTAAAGTGCATGAGAGGCCCTGACTCTGAGTCAGCGGGGGGAAGGAAGTGGTTTCTTTCTCAGTGCATGCAGAATCCTCCTTGGCCGTTCCTAAAGCGTCCTGCTCGCTGCCCTCCGTCACACCGCGACACTCCTCCTTGGGATCATTGCACTCACACCGCAGCTCGTGGGGCGGAGGGTCGGGCCCGTCCTCGCCGCTCGCCTCCTCCTCGGTTTTGATGCGGACGCGGTGCGGGAAGGGCAGCGCCTCGGCCCCCGGCTCAGTGCCCCGCAGCTCCGCAGCCTCCGGAGAGGCGGCGTCCTCCGCGGGGTCGGTCCGTAACGAGGGCAAATCCGTGGCAAATTCAATACAATGAGGGATTTGGGAATCTTTTTCGGAATTCGCAGCCGCTGATGAAGAATCATTATTTAAGATCCTAGCAGCTATTGTATTGTTATCTGCACAGTGTGTAGTAGTTGCTGGAAGGCATTTCCTTGCCTCTCTGAGTATTCTTTGTTGTGGAAATGCATTGTTTGTCTTTGGGCTAGGTGAAGAGGCCCCCTTTGCAACGCAGTTAATTGTTAGGTCAGTACTCTTGGCGTTATTGGGAAATTCAGAGTGTGGGAATGTGATCTCGGCCGCCCTCCGCTCCCTTATCTCCGCGAAGCAGCTCCCAGGGCCGCCGGGGCAGCGCAGCGCCGGGCCCCAGCCGGGCCGGCCCCACTCCTCGGGCAGCTCCGGCTTCACGCAGCCCGCGGCGCGGCGGAGGGCGGGCGGCCCGCCGGGATCCGTCGGGGCCGGGGCCGGGGGCCGGGGGGCGGCGGCGGCGGCCAGATGGTACAAGAAGTTGGCGTGCACCACGGCGGGCGGGCTGCAGAAGCTGGTGCGCCTGAAGCGGATGCTCTGCACCGAGACCTGGCTGGAGACCGAGCTGGAGTCGGAGTCCGAGGTGCTGTCCTCCTCCTCCTCCTCCTCTTCCTCCTCCTCCTCC
>NC_034410.1:17551179-17566333 GCF_002078875.1 Numida meleagris | reverse complement strand
GAGGGCGGCGGGCGCGGAGGGGAGCGCAGCCGCCCGCCGCCGTTTCATAGCTGCCGGGGGGTTTGCGAGGCGCCCGGGCCAGCTCCGGGTAGCCGTGGCCAGTGTATTTACTAAAAAGGTGAGGTAGATGGGAGGCCGGCAGCAGGGCCGCGGCCCCCGGCCGCAGAGCTTTCCGCCTGATTGGCAGCAGCGGCCGGGGAGAGTCATTCAAACCCAGCCAAAGTTTGTTCTCCTTCCAGAAGCCACGGAAGGGGTCGGCGGGCGCCCGCTCCGGCCGCAGCTCGCCGCCCGCCAAGGCCCGGCCGAGCTTCCGCCGCTTTGTCCTGAGGACCCGCTCGGTTTTGCAGGAGGTGTAGAGCGCTTCCACGTCCTCTCTGGAGATGAGCGTGCATTTGGCGGCGTGGAACGCGATGGAGTTGATGGCTTTGAGTTTCCTCAACTCCTCCAGGTCGCAGTGGTGCTTTTTGACTTTCAAATGATCCATTCGCTTGTGCACGGTGGTCCGCGGGATGTTTTTGAGCAGGTCGGTGAAAACCTGGGAGAGTGCAAACATTTGCTTTCCTTTAATGATGAGGTAGCCGAGCCGCACGCCATCCACCTCTTCAAACCCCGACTTCAGGTCTCCCATTTCGCGAATTAAATCATTCCCGGCATTTGCGGAGAGAGAGAGAGAAGAAAAAAAAATAGGGAAAAAAAAAAGGAAAAAAAAAAAAAGAAAAAGCCACACACACACAATCCTCGGCCAGATGCTGTATTTGTCTCAAGGCATCCTGCTAACAGAGCGCAACAAAGGCTGCTGCTATTCCTGGTGGGTGAAGTGCCAAACTTTAGACAAAATTTAAAAAATAAAAATAAGTTAAAAAAAAAAAAAAACACCACCGTGAGGCTACAATCAATATGTAATCTTAAAAATCAGCTTTGTCAAAGTGTTTCTCTAAGTTGCTGCTGCAGATCAGTACCTGTTCCCTTTCATTCCCTGCTTTTCCATTGGAAACTATGATAATGGAATGTGAAGGGAGGAAGAGAAAAGCAATGCAGCTGCTATTCCCGCCGCTGCTTTAGCTACAAATAAAATGACAGAGTGAAGTGAGCTCGTCCGGAGACACCTTCATCAATTAATTCCCCTAAAGCCAACGCTGATTGGACACTCCTGACAGGTGATGCAATAAAAATTGATATTCCACCCCTTCCCCCCAAAAATCTCCCGCTAATTAGCATACCCTCATACCGCCGCCTCCCCTCCCAAAGTAAATAATACAGTTCGCAGATAAATCTTTCTATTAAACAATCCGGGCTCCAGCACGCTCCGACCTCGCCGGCTTGCTCCTCGCTCGCTCCGCACGAAGGATTTCGGTGCTTTTTCGTAGCGTTTCGTATATTTTTTAGGCTATTTCGGGCCAACGTAGCTCTTTTGTGCGCGCCGTGAGTGTGAGGGACGGAAGTGTGAGCGCGGCGGTGGGAGATCCTCCGCTAGCGCGGCCGCTCGGCAGCGGCGTTCGCCGCGCATTGTGCGGCTCCGCGCCCCGGGCCCGGCGCTCCCAACTTCAAGGCTCGGAGCGAGGGATACTTACATGTGCGGGCCGATCTGATTTTCCTCTCCTGCGCGATTCGCTCTGTGCAGCCGGGGCTATTTTGCTGCCCGCACCCCGCGCTGCCCGTGCGCTTGGAGCCGCGGTTCGAATATTGCGGGAGGGGGAGGAGGACGCGGGCTGGCGTCAGCCCCGTAACAAAGCATATAGAAGGCAGAAAGGCGCACACTTCCCCCGGTTAATCGTGCCGGATGGCGAGCTGCGGTGTGCTACGGTCCCGGAGCCCGCGTCGGGATTGCTGCGCGCCGATTGCTTCCAGCGGAGAAAGGAGGAGGCGGAATACCCCAGGTGCTTCCAGGGCTCTACGTAACAACACCGAGCGCTGCGCGCACCGCGAGCGGGGCTGCGAGGGGCTACGGAGCGGCTGCCCCGCGCTGGGCACGGCCGGGCCGGGGCGGCCCCTCCGCGGCCGTGTGGTGTTCCATGGGAGCAGCCCCTTAACATCAACGTGAAGGTTTAACCTCTTCTTGGGAATGCGGAATTATTGCAGTGCGAGGAGCGATGGTTCCGGACTCGCTGCCCCGCCGCACGTCGCTCTGTGTCACGTCCAAGTGATGCTCGCGGTGTGCGCTCAGCTGCGGGCACGGCCGTGCGGCCCGGAGTCACACGTATCCGCGAGGGGAATGACACATCCCGGATTGCTGGGGCTTGGCAAGGGAAAAAAAAAAAAAAAAAAAAAAAAGGAGGGGAAAAAAAATAATTCAATCCCGACTGTCAATATCCACTCCATGGACTGGCGATACGGTGAGCGGAGGTCGCGTTACCCCGTCAGGTACAGCTAAAATAAAGGGCATCATCCCCCCGAAAAAGGCTCGGCAAGGGGGAAGCACGCGATCCCCCCGTGCCACAGGAATTCGAGAGCGAGCCGGGAATTTCGAGCAGTGCATCCGGAAATTGAGGAAGTCTATGGCAGAGAGCCTCCGAGTCACGGGCTGAGGTTTGAAGTCAGCCTCGAACTACTGTTGCTCTCAGCGCAGATGTAATCGCCGCCGTTCAACTTAATCCATGTGTGCCCAGCCCGCGATGTCTACTTCTTCCCTTTGAAATCTAAGGGCAGCGTTCCCATCCAGGAAACCAGAGCTAGAGCCGATTACATCGCGACCCCCGAACAGGAGAGGCTCCGGGGCGCATCCCGCGCCGCGCGGCCCCACCGCGGCCGAACAATGCCTCCGCCGCTCCCCCCGCCCGCGGCTCTGCCCCCGGCGCCGCGCTGTGCCCCGGCCGGGAGGGACCCGGGGGCGGCGGTGGAGTTGCGGGGAAACGCGCTGCCCGCGTGGGACGGAAACCCTCGTGGTGTTTGTAGAGCGAGAGACAATACGGGCGTTTAAAAATTCCTCCTGATGTACTTATATGCTGCCAACACCCCCACCCCCTCTCGCTGCTCTCCTCCCCCTGCTTTAAGGTTAAGGCGATGGAGTCAACAGTGAGGGAGCAGTGAACTCCGAGAGAGCTTTTCAGAAGACGTTACCAAAAAAAAAGAAAGAAAGAAAGAAAGAAAGAAATTGAAAAACACACACGCACACCCCACTACCAACAAAACAAGATGAGCCCCGAGGTCCTTTATCTGCCCGGAGCTGGGCGGTTCGGTCCCTGCTGAAATCCCCGCGGGGACACACAGAGGCACACACACCCTGCGGTGACAGCCCGGCAGTTATTTCCAAAACGCGT
Source organism: Numida meleagris (assembly GCF_002078875.1). NCBI lineage: Eukaryota > Metazoa > Chordata > Aves > Galliformes > Numididae > Numida > Numida meleagris. The sequence goes on along the minus strand of NC_034410.1, from coordinate 17,563,076 downwards.
TATTTCTGTTGGTGTAATTCCGCCGCTACCAAACGCCGGGAAGCAGCAGCGGCTGGCTGCACACTCTTCGTGTTCAGGAAGGTACGGCCACGGCGGCTGGCTCGAGCCGGAGCCCCGTGTGGAGGGGGAGGAAGACAGCAGAATTCCTAGGAAACGTCCCCCCGTACCCACACCCGCACTCAGCCCCGAACTCCCTCACCCCCGCACGCCTCTGCCCGCTCCCCGCAGCCCTCCTCTCCCAGCGGCGGTGCGGCCCCGGCCCGGCCCGGCCGAGCGCTCCCCCGGCGCGGTGAGCATCCGGGCTCGGCCCCGGCCCCGTCAGGAGACCCCGAGGAAGGGCCGCGGGCCCCGCGCACACACACACGAAGGGCCGGGGGTTTCCGGATGGATTTGCACGCACACAGGGGATTGCGATCGATAGCGACCACCGTTTGTGGCCGGGATCTGTAACGTGAACGCCAGACAGAAGAATTAAAATGAGCAATTAAAGGTGTCTGGCATCAATTACGCGAAAAGTTGTGCGATCACTGACTCGCCCAGAGCCTGAGTGTACGACCGTGTGTCCATGTATCCACGTCCGTGTGTGTGCAGACCCGGCTGCGTGCCCGGGGCTCCCAGAAGCCAGGGAGTTCCTTTGTTAATTTTACGGACGGTGTCACCCTGCCCGCAATCACAGATGCCCACGACGAAAGGTCGCGGTCTGTCCCACGTATCCTGGGAGGAGAATGCGAAGGTGCCCACTCGGGCAGAGCACACACACATGCGGCTCTGGGGTGTTGTGTCCGGGCACACACACACACACACACACACACACACACACACACACACACACACACACACCATCAATCAGCCGCACTCCTTTTCACGCTGAGCAGCGTGCAGTGTGCGATCCGCACTCTACATTGAGCAGTATTCCAGCCCCAGAGTCGTCTGCCCGAAGTAGAAATCTCATTAGAAAATAAAGAGAAAAAGAATATTTGTAGTACCTCGCTGCAGATCTATTCCCATTTTCTATAAATCGCATACTTTCATTTTTGTAAACTCGTGTTCAAATATATACGCTCACAGGGAAGTGCGTAACTGTGGCATTCCGGGAAAAAAACATGCGTAGTGCTGGAGATTCGCCTTTACGTGATGGTTTGATTTATTTCCACAGAACAGTGATGTTTAAATACCGTCGCAATTCCTCCTGACCTCTTCCCCCCGCAGCGGCACGGCACACACACCACGGAGCACTCAGTGGGAAATGCAGCAGCGATGCCCACCGGCAGCTGTGACGATGGGAGAGCACTTCGGGAACCTTCGGGGCAGCCCGAGAGGCCGTGTGCATTTCCACCCAGGGATTGCCACCTTATTAGAGAATTATTATTATTAATTATTATTTCTTAAGTGCTAGGCTGCATCTTCAGGTATTGACAAGCAGTAAATAAACCTTTTGGTTTCATGACTTCGGCAGAAATATATGCTCTGAAGGATAACTCCTCTGCTCCCCGCTCACAGGGCCCACCATGCGCACCGCGCTCGGGGAGGAGCAGCGAGCAGCCAGGGGCTATCACAAAGGGCCGGGAACGTAAATATAATGGGGTCAAAGAACAGTATAATGGGATCCTTCTGCTATTTTAAAGTCAGCCAAATGTGACTGTAGGACTCAAAAATCGCCGTAAATTTTGCTGTGACAACAAATGAGAATGTTCAACTAAATCTCCTAAATAGGTAGGACAAAGAAAAGCCAACTATCGGCCTGAACAAAAATCATCGCACCACTGTGTCCAGGAGTTGCAGGGCCCTTTTTTTTTTTTCCCTTTCCCCCCTTTGCAAACAAAGCAGTGCTGTGCAGTTCCGCAGAGCACTCTGTAAGTTGTGATGGTTCGCGGGGGTCGGGGCGTCCCCCACACGTGAGAATTTGGTGCGATTCACAATCACGGCGGGTTGGGGCTCTGCCTGAGCTCGGCGCTCCTGCAGCTTTAGGACACTTTCCGCAGGAGTTTCTGGCCACATACTCCATGCCATGTTGTTTACTGACCCATAATCAAAACGCGGTGACCTCCTACCCTTTTTTTGCCCCTTGACCCATGCTGAATTCAATGCAGCCTTTATAAATTTGCAAATCCTTGGACGTAAAGGGGATTTGGTGAGGCTTTGTTCGGAAAGGCTCCCAAAAGTTTGCATTTTTAATTAGGCAAAGGTACAGCACCGAGCGCTGGGAAACGGGAGCCCATCCCGCATGTAGGTGATCGCTCTGAATTTCTGCACCGGGGATCTGCATCCCCAACCCACACTGCGGCCTGAAGCAGACAGAATCCGAGGATCTGGGTCTCCCCAAATCAGTGATGTGGCACTGCTCAGCCTGTGACGTGTGGATGGATGGGCCACGGTTTCTCACCACTGTGCACGGTGCTGAGTTGGGCCGGGTACGTCCCTTATCGCTGCCATCATTCAGCCCAAAGGACAGTGTCATTACGATGGTGATAAAACAACGCCCGCTGATGTGTGCTGGATAAATATAGAATGTTTACAGCCATAAAGTGCTTTGATTCCAATCAAACGCTATCAAAGAAAAGCCCCTCTTCCTGCCTCCTTCCCCCCATCAGTCCTTATTTATTTACCCTGTGCTTGCAACGTGGCCCTAGGAAGTAGAACGGCCGCACCGAGGGGGCACCTCTGCATTCATTTTCCAGCTGCCCAGGGGGTGCCACTGCAGGGGGGCAACAGAAGCATAGAACACCCCACTCCCCGAGAGCCCGCGATCATTTCAAATATTCACGGTATCAGCAGATCCCATCATAATCAGATTAAAGTGAGGTTTGGGGCTGGAGGGAGGGGGGAGCCCTGGGGCCACCTTTGGGATGCGTGGGGAATGTAGAGCGGGGTCTGCCCGGTGCTAGGGAAAAAACCAAAACATAACGTAACAAAACAAACCAAAGCAAGGCAAAGCGGCTGTTGTGCAAGGAAGGGGCACCGTAACACGGCGAGGTTATGCATCCAGCCGCCGGGTTCCGCCCGCGGGCTGTTTCCCTTTAAACTTCCCGGTTGATGTTTCTATGGGATGCGCTTATTTATTTGTGCTTGGAGCTCCGGGCAGGCCGGGTCTGGGTTTGCTTCGCGTTTGGCTCATCCCGTCCGAGGCCGAGATTCGCTACATTTAACCTTTACCAGGCGCGCTGTGCGGCGCCCACGCGTGCGGACGCGGCACGGAGCCCCGGCGTTCTCCCTCGGGAGGTTCGGAGCCCCGCGCGGAGGCTCCGCCTGACGCCGCACAGAGCGGGGAGCGCCCAGGTGCGGCCCGCGGGCCCTCCCGACCCCACGGCCACCTCACGGCGGACGGTGGCGCGAAGCCGATGGGCGCACGGAAGGTAAAGGCGCCGCTCCGCCGAGACCCGGGGAACAAAGGCCGACGAGCCCCCGCGCGGCCCGCTCCCGGCCCGCACCTCGGCGCCCCGAGGCGCTGCCGAGGAACCGGCGCGGTACGGGCGGCGCGGCCCGGTCCCGCCCGCCCGCGGAGGCGCCGCCCGCCATTGGGGCCGGCGACCGCTGACCTTTGACCCCTCCCCTCCTCCCGCCGCTTCCTCCGCCGCCGGCCGCTCGCCTACCCACAATGCCCCGCGCCGGCCGCGCTCGTGCCGCGCTCGAGCCTCCCGGAACGCCCCCTCCCCCGCCGCTCCCCTCCCCCAGCCCCGTCCGAGAGGGGGCAGCGCCCTGGGGCGGGGCGGCCCCGTGGCGGCGGCGCTCACGGCGGGGGGGGCGGGGAGGGACCGCGCCGCGTTCGAACGGCGGCGGTGCGTGAGGAAGGGCCGGGGCCCCACGGCATCTCATCGCTCCGGGCTGCGGGGAGAGGAGAGGAGAGGAGAGGGGGCTGGGAGCGGCACAAAGGCCGAGCGTGGGGAGCGGGCAGGGCTGGGCTGCGCCTCGCGTTGACGGCGCTCCGCGGTGGCCTGAAGGAAGCCACACGTGACGCTGATCAAGTCACGCCAATGTAAACAGTTGGAAGTTAAATCCTAATGTTATGCAATTATTTAAATGGCGCTGTGGCTCTGCTCAGCGCTGTGCCCGGCTCCGCTCGCCCCGTTCCGTCCCCGCGTGTCCCGCTGTGTGGACACGCCGCTCCCGAGCGTGCCGGGGGAGCGGTACGGCCGCGGCCTCTGCGAACCTCTCCGAGGTGTGAGGGGACCGGAGCACTGCGCCCGCAGCCCTGGAACGAGGCGGGAAGAGCGGCCTCGGGGGAGCGTCCGTGTGGGAGGAGGATGGGACCGGTGGCACCGAGCGGAGCGGGGCTCCCCGACGGGATGGAGCGCGGGTGGGGGGGGGGGCAAAGCGGGCCTCCTCTGTCCTCTCGCCGCCCGCCCGTCCCTCCCGGCCCTCCTCGGCCCCTCTCCGGGCGCGGGGACCCGGGGTCAGAGGAGAACAATGCTGCGCGGCCCTCTGTGCGCAGCACCGTCCCCTGAAGGGAAGCGGCGCGCACTGCAGCCCAGGTGGGGCCGCGCGGCGCTGCCTCCCCTCCCGCCGGCACCGCTCATGGCACGCGGGGCGGGAGGAGGTCAGGGCGGCGAGCGGAGCTGCGCGGCTCCCATAGGCCGTCCCGCCGACCCCGGGATAGGCTCGGAGCGCAGCTGGCCGCGGGCCAGCCCAGCCGTCCCGCTCGCCCTGCGGCACGCTTTGCGCCGAGGGCCATAGAGTGTGAGGGTGAGTAGCCGGGAGGATAAAGCCGCGGTGCCCTCGGCGGCACGGCGAGAGCCGACGGAGCTCCGAGAGGGAGCGAGGGGTCACGGGGCTGCGAGAAGGCGCCGGAGGAGGACGGAGGACTCGGGCGGGAAGCGCGCTGGGCCCGGGTCGAGCGGGGCCCGGCCCATTGCAGACGCTCCCATTGTTCGTGCAGCCGGCGGGGCCCTCCGGCCCGAGGAGAGCGGAGCAGCTCCCGCCGCGCGGCCACGGAGCTCGGGCCGGTAGCTCGCAGCCAGCAGCGCGGCGGCTCCGGCGGCGCTCGGTGCGGGAGCGCCGTGCTCCTGTGGGGCTGTTCCTCACTGTTACTGCAAAGGTAAAACCCCGCTCCGGCAGCGGGCTCGTGCGTAAATAACATCTGTTTGTGGGCGGATGGTGGGCAGCTCTGCTCGCAGGGACGGACAGGAACCGCTCCGCGCCGCAGCGTTTGGAATCGTAAACGTAGCCAGAGAAGTTTGGAAGGAACTCGTCGTAATGGTCTGTTTATAAAAATGGAGATTAATCTTGTCCTGTTCCATATAAGCACCACGAAGTCTGGATTTTCTCATTCTTTTCGTTTTTCAAGTGATTGTTGTACGTTGTTTTCTTTCTTTTTTTTTTTTTTAAAGAAGTGTTTTCTAGGAAAAGCGTTTGTCTTTTCTTTTTTTTTTTAACCTAAAAATAATTATAAATTAAATAGTTTTGGTACGCCGTTCCGACCAGAACGTTCTCATGTGTTAGCATGGAGAAGAGCTGCCTAACTCGATGTGCGAGGCGATTTCCAACAAGTGCCCGCTCTGCTGCGGGAGAAATGTGCCCCCGCACGTTGGCTCCTGAAGAGCGCAATGACACGGAAAGGGCTTCTGTTTGCGAGGGGGAATGATTTCCAGAGAGGGCGATTTTGATAAGGAAACACGTTCTAGGAGAACGGTGATCATTTTTAGGAAGTTAGTTCAGACTGTGTGAAAATTCATTTGGAACGATTAGAGTTGGTGTCGAGCTTTTTTTTTTTTTTTTTTTAATGTATCACCACAAAATTAACATTTTGCAAGCTCATGAGTAACGAGTACAAGAAGTTAAAGGATGATATTAGCGGATATCACAGTCGAAAATAATTCAGCAGTGACTCCCCCCGCCCCCCGGGAAGTTGCCTGCTCGCGGGCATTGTCTGAGATAACAGCTCGGGACTCCTCTTTCCCTCTTTGTGAGCTCCGCTCCTTTGTGGGACTCCTCCAAATCAAAGCCCGCTTCAGTTCGGATGGGAAAGAGCATTTCTGTTACTGGGAAGTTGAGGAGGCTGGAAATATAATATGAAAATTATTACCGCCACGGTAGCATCTAAAAGCAATAACTTTAAAATCGAGGAAAAAAAGATTTTATTTGTTCCGTTTTACCTCTCCTGCTGAGTGTTCTGGAGATGCGTTTACTGTTAATTGCTGTTTGGCAATTTTCAAAAGGTAACTGCAAATTTAGAAAGCATAATTCAGAAAGACATTTAATGCTCTTGTATTTACTGGAAGAATATATCGCTATCTGAAAGCAGTCTGATTGAAAGGGAAGATGGAAAAAAAAATAGGGGGAGGCTGCGCGTTGCCATTCTTTGTTGCTCTTTTATTTTGTATTTGTGTGGAACGTGTTGATGTATTTCACATATGAATTAAATTTTTTTTGGAAAGGAGCACTGTTGTTACATTTAATGGGGAAGTACCACGGTATAAAAATGCCCCCTGTTCCCCGATCTGCAGTGCCCGCGTAAGAGTGATAAAACGCGGGCCGAGGCTCGCGCCCTCCATCCGCCAGGAACGTGAGGCTTCCCAGATCCCCAGCGTGGCTGCGCCAGCCTTTGGCTCTTAGGCAGTTCCTCATGGTCAAAATCTACATAGATAATATTTCTTCCACGTACATATGTGGGGAATTGAAATTAGATGGTAACCAGTGGGAATGAAGCTCTCTGATCGAAAGACTTTTTTTTTTTTTTTATTGCATTTGGCAACCTCTTTTCTTTCAGAGACACAATACAATTAATTAACATATTCTGGGGCGTGTTTTTGCGATTGGGAAGTGGTGGCCCCTTGTTGAGAAGAAAACACTTTAAATAAAAAAGTAACGTTGTTGTGTCCAAATGGTACTGGGAAAAGCAGAGCAGTACTGCTGATGCAGCCCATGGATGCGGTTGATTTACTCCAGTTTGCTTTAGCATATATCAAACCAGCTTTTTCTTGCCCACACCTACATTAGATATGTGTTTTGTTTGTACAAATCCACCTAAATTAGGTCTGTATTTAAGATATTTGATGGGAAATTCAGCATGTCATTTCTCCTATGTAGTGGGTAGAACAGATACAATTCCCAAATTGAAATCAAATACGTGTGAGCAGTGACATGATACAGTATCATGCTGCTCATCGTAACACCACAAACATGAGGAAAGGCTGTTAATTTATATGGAATGTTAATTTAGCAAATCCTACGCTGAGGTATGCCTGTGCAGGAAAAGTAATCCGAAGCTTGGTTTTGGCATGAAGCTATGCAAATGTATTTAATAAAAATCCAATCAATTATTATATACCTCCTAAAAATCCCAACTTTGAAATGATGTATGCTTTAAAGAAAAGCCCTATGTTACGTTTAAGTTGCATATAATCTAAATTCCAGAGTTTACTAACGCAGCTTTTCGGAGCTTAACACGGCATTAATATTCAATATGGTTTGCTGGAAGTTTATTTCAGGTTCTTTTGTATCATACTGTAATTATCATTGCTTTGACTTGACTCACATAAAAACGTGGTTAACGTTTAAATGTCCTTTTAATGTAGAGAATTATAAATTAACTGTCACATGTAAATCTTTTAGCTTCTATCACTTAGGGAATGTTAAGTCTTTCACAAGGAAATAATCACTGCACTTAAAAATATCCCATGCTAGGGTCCTTTCATGTAGAATTTTGGTTTGAGATGGTTCATTCAAAGAAAATCCCTTGTTTCGTGTTTACTGTAAACCTCAGTCGGAAATTAACATTTAAATGCCAACATTAGTAACAGAAGCAGTGCTTGAAAACCACCACCGTTATCCATTGCTGCTAACTAAGTGGAATTTACCACAGTCTCCAAAGGTGAGAATACAATTAAAACTAAGAAAATGAATACAATAGTTGGTGGAATTACTTCCCCCTTTCTTTGCACTCAGAGGAATTATAAAATTTGTAGTTCCATTCACACAAAAGAAAATAGCGCGAGACGTGGAGGGGCACAGTGCCCAGGAGATGTGCAGCGTGACCTCTGGTGCTGCTACCTGTACCCGTATCACGTGCGGATGTGCAACGTGCAAGCTCCCCGTGATGAAGTCACCGCATCTTAACTGTTAGAACATTTTAATTATTCAGTAACTTGCATTTGTGGAGCTGTTAAACACAGATTTGACCATTATATTAAGGAATGGAAGGGAAAATAAAACTTTACTTTCTTGGTGTAATTTAAGAGTGAGCTCGTGAAGATGCGCTAATACTTTAACGTGGGTTCTGTGGACATGCCGTATCCATCCTAACTGAACACGGGCAGAAATAATTTGTTGGATCTGAGGCAGGCTGCCATTTAGAGCACACTATGTGCAAAGGTCAGCACGCAGGAGTCGCATTCTATTTTGTGTAGAGTGACCATTTTGCTGCTGCCTTCCCAGAAATGAAGCAAGTACCCATGATTAGAATGTATTTCCACAAAGTCTGTTAATGATTTAAACCTGCAGAAACAAAAGGCAGATGAGCATCCATCTATTTTGAAGAGATAAACAGGGGAAGTATTATTGTACATATTGAGATCCTCCGAGTTACTGCAATTTTCCTGGTCTCGATTGCATCCACTCAGTGTGTAGCGTATGTCCTTTTGTACAGAGGTAAAGATTAAAGCTTTCCCAACAAAGTCTCAATTTGAAAACGGACTAAAAATCGCTACGAGAAATTTGCTGTAAAGAATTTGCTGTAAAGTGAGTTTTCCTACTTGACTATTCCAGCTCCGATGTCAGTTCATGTCTTCTGATACAGCACGCATTTTATGTGAATCCTGTTTTTTCTGTTATTCGTGGAAGACTCCTCTGATGCTTACATCCAACCAATAACGTTGGATGTAACGCCTTTGTAGGGGAAAGACTGTTGCTTGTTCAATGCTTTGCTTTATTCACTGAAGTTACAGTGATTGTATACTTTGTAGAAAAAAGCAGTGAAATTTAAAGCAAGTATGCAGATCCTGGCATTGTTGTTGGAAGTGATTAATGGGTAGTAAAAATTTAAGGTGAATACCTCTTTATTTTTGCTAATGAGACTGAAATGCCATGCAGTACTACATGCTAACATTTTTGTGAGCAATCCCTGGAACTTTTAAAATGCTTTACATTAGGGCAGTGGAATATTCATTCACTTACGCATTCATTCTATTTTAAAAATATCTAAAAAGTGTGGCTACGTATAATCTTGTTGTATGTTTTTTATAATCAAACTTGTCTAGCTGTTAGATTTTGTAGATTTCTTTTAAGAGAATTGGTTTTTCTCCTTGCATTTAGATTAACAATGAAATTATTCATTCTTACCCCCCCGAATTATATTCCTCTCTAATTATTTTAATCTTTTATATATCACTGTAAGAAGGACAGGCTTCTTTTTTTTCAAAAAGAAAATTGGCCTTCTGTGTCGTGTCAGCGCTTATTAAATACTACAATCATAAGAACATACACACTACAAGATTTTATGTTCTGATTCCATAGCTGTTACGGGCTTAGCGTTTGCAGTATTTATTTAGTGATAATGCATTTCTTTTCCTATTTTGCATTTCAAAGGTCTCCTCGAAACGATTGTTTTACAGAACTATCAAGAGGTTATCTAAATTTTTCCATCAAATATTACACAGCGCAGTAAGGTGGTAGTCATGGAGTTTCTTTCCGTTCATTTACATTTTCTCTATAGAAAGAACTGATCAGAAATCCACAAAAAAATACAACAAATCTTGTATGAAATAATTCAGTATATTAGGTTTGACTGAATTTGGACCAAAGCAAAATTTCAAGCTGTTCACCACTAAGCTGGTGTTAAATGCTCTCAGAGTAAAATATTTTTATTTGAAAACTATGGAGTGGGTTTCTCATGAATATATTCTTGATTCCTCGGTGCGGCTTTAATCGAGTTGTTCCAAAGCAATTTATTTTTTTTCTTTAGTGATACATTTTTATAAAGCCAGAAATTGGGTTTCAGAATCACTAACACCAAAAAAACCAAAGCACCAAACCCAATGCTACCAGGAACTGTACGCGTTGCTTTTCAAAGATGGAGTTATAGGAAAACCCTCTCAATTAAATAAAAAAAAAAAAAAAAAAAAGCAGTGAGAAAAATGTACAATTGTTTGTTGCAATACAAGCTTTACTATATGTATACATTCATCCAACAAATTAAAATATACTTAATATGTTTTCCTTTCAAAAGGATATTTATTGTAATTTACCTGTCAGGGAAATAAAGGACAGATTTGCTGCTGTACCGTGATTTTTTTTCCTTGTCAGGGTTAACAGAATCATTGGGAATGCTTTTTAAATTAGATGTCATTTTCTTGACACGAATGAGGAAGGGCCAGGAGGGTGTATCTATCTTCAAATAATTTGCGTTTTTTAAAACAGTGGGATCTATTAGGTGCTTTATTTCCTCACAAAGTAATTGCTCACACCTGCAATTTTCAGCGTATTTTTTTTACAAGCCTTAGAAGTAATAAAAATAGTGTTATATGTTTTATCATACAAATAGTTCCGAGTTCAAATTTGTGTTCTTCCCTGCTAAGATAGGGTGTTTTTTGTGTGGGGTGGCTTTTTTGGAAGCAATAACTCAATTATTTTACGCAAACTGAAACATTCCACATTCCGATATTCTCCCCCCTTTTTATTTTGTCACGTTTGTTAAAAATTTCTAAACTCAGGGATATCGGAGCACGCATTTACAGAGAAACGTTATAGCATGTCCCAAATGGCTGTGCTAATTGCGCCGGGCTGGGCCTTCATGGAGGAAGCTGCCTCTATCACTCCCCTTGCCTTTGCCCTCCATTCTTTCTCTAATTTCACTTAAAACTTTCAGGGAGAGAAAAGAGCATGACCCGAGCTGTCCTGCCTGCACTGTGGCTCTGGGGGTGGAGCTGGGCACATCCTTACACAGATCCCTTCTTCCAGCTCCCGCATACGTTAGTTAACCACGTATAAAACATGTATATATATAGGCCCAGGTAGCCATGCGTCCAGGAATGCACACAATTCAGCAGCGATTTGTGCAGATACCATATTGACTGAGCTGGCCTTGCAAAATTGTCATAAAAAGCACGCGTTCGCCACACGGATTCTACATGTCCACCTTTTCGCGCAACAGTGGAGATAAAGCAGCGAGGGCTGCCTGGCCCAACACAAATAAAGGAACAAAATAAATAAATAGTGGCCCTGGGGTGGGTGAAGGAGGACAGGGCAGGGCTGCGTGAATTTCAGTGCTCCCAAGCCCTGCCGGGAGCACTGTACTTGCGGGCAGCAGGGCAGCGAGCAGCTCGAGGCCGTCCTCAGCGCGGGCTGCCTCCGCTCAATCAGGTTTGCGTTGTTTTTTTTTTAATGTTAATTTTAATTTTAATTTAAAAACGATAGAAGTGTTTTACTTAAAAAAAATACCCTCCCCCCCGAATAAATAAAAATATATATATAAAAAAATGCTCCCTTGCCCCAAATTAAAAAAATCCCACCCCAGCCTCCGGGAGGGAACGGGCACCTCCGAGCGAAGCGGGACAGCTGCGTGCTCCCACCTCCCGCCCCGCTGCAGCAGCGGCAGAGCGGCGCGGAGCCGCCGGCGCCTCCGTTGCTCGGCCCCACGGAGCGGAGAACGGAACGGCGCGAGGGCGGCGGGAGGGGAGCGCGCGGCTCCCGCGAGCACAGCGAGGGGACGGAGGCAGACTCGTACAAGTTGCGAGCGGTAACGCGCGAGTCCCGCGGCCGCGTCAGGGGCAAACAAACGGGACGGTAAAAGCCGGGACTGCGGGGCGGGCGGAGGGAGCGGCGGGGGCGACTCCGTCAGTCCCCTGAAGGGGGCACGAGCGGCGACATGGCGGTGGGAGCGGGGCGCATGTCTGCCACCTCCCCGCCCCCGCGCCGCGAGGGGAGGGGGGCAGCGCGGCGCCCGGCCAGCGCTCGCCTGGGCTACG
>NC_034410.1:17493448-17550624 GCF_002078875.1 Numida meleagris | reverse complement strand
CCCGCGGCCATGGGCCCGAAATCGTCGCCGTGGCGGCGGTGGCGGCGGCGACGGCTGAGTGACTGAGGGCGGACGGCGGCGGGGAGCGGACAGGCAGGGGCGAAGCGCGTGTGTGTGCGTGTGCGGCGCTGACGGCGGTGTGTTTAACCCTTAGATGGTCTCTAGCGAGCCGCTGCTGCTGCCGGTGTCACTGGAGGGCGAGTTCTCCACTAGCATGAAGGAGATGATCGGCGGCTGCTGCGTGTGCTCCGACGAGAGGGGCTGGGCCGAGAACCCGCTCGTCTACTGCGACGGGCACGGCTGCAATGTCGCAGTGCATCAAGGTGAGTGGGCGGGGGGGCCCGCGCCCTCCTCCCGGGGTCCCCGTCCCTTGGGCCCGTGTCCGCGCCCCTGACTGCCCCCCTCCCACCCCCCGGCCCCTCTTGGCACCCTCAGAGGCGTTTCCCTGCCTGCAGGCCCGCGTGCTCGCTGGTCTGACCCGGCCTGTCATCCCGCGCCTCTCCTGTCTTTTCCCTCACGTGAGACTTCCTACGCTGTGACTTCCTGTGTTATGACTGGTAGAGAGAAGGAACAGCCCTTCCAGTTTTTCGTCTCCTCTCCCTCCCCTCGTACCTCGCAGTGCTCGTGCTTCCCAGTCCTTCGCACACTGTTAACAGCCTCACCTAGTGCAGTCAAAGGACTACTGAAAACTCCTTTTTTATTATTATTTTCTTTTGCAGAGTTCTGTCCTAGCCTCTGTTCTGGCAGTTGTTGCTTTGTCTTTTTCTTCCTCTTCTCAATTCCTGTTGTCTCTGCCTTGCCCAAGTTAGATAAATTGTCAGCCAGTAGCTGAGGAGGGTTTGGGACTGGGAGGCGGCAGCGTGTAGGGACAGCTCAGCTGTCATGTGATTTCTGCGTGTGCCTGCCTTTCCCTGAGTGTCGTTTGGCTGAGGTCGCTTGGTAGACAGGGAGACTTCCTGTTGTGGTTGTGCAGCAGGAGGATGCCGGTCGTAGCGGCTGATGCAGGATTTGTTTGGATTAGTGAGACCGGTTGGTTGGTTTCCAGCTCAGCGCAGGAGCTGGCGCGTTCTGTGTTTTGTTTTTGCCAGCGGGCCGACCTTTCTTCTGGGAACAGAGAGACTGGGTTCTGCTGCTTGCATTGTAAGAAGGGAAGTTACGATCACTTCTGCTTTATGCATAACAGAAATAACGAATGAAGTTGTAGTTTCTCACTATAAACTCCCAAGCAGTCAGGTGAATTCCATGTTTGGTTCTCTGACTCCTTCTAGGTGGTGAACGAACAGGAGGAGAGGTAACATGCTCAATCCAATTTACTAGTCTGAATGCCTCGTGCATGTGAAAATACTATTAACGCATCTCGCATGTTTGGTCTTAAAATAAGATGACGTGGCGGCTGTTTGTTTTATGTATATATTCTTAAATAGCAGTAATAACTTAAGGAGATGTGCAGAAGAATTCAGTTATTCTTAATGCTGGAGTTCAGGAAGAGAGGAGCTGACAGCGTCTGCGTAATCAGCCAAGCTTTGAATTAGTTTTGTGTTGTCTTAAGAGCTGAATGAAGTTAACTGGTAAGTTAACTGCTTTTGTGGAATTTTAGGATGAAAATGAACACCAGAACACAAGTAGTTATAGAAGTCATATCTGAACCACCTATTACTATTGTATTGTGCTTAGCATCTTCCTTTAGATCTAGAGTCCCTGATGGTTTCAGTGAACAAATTTAATGATAGCAGCAGTTGGGTGCTGCCAGTACTCATGGAGCTGAAAAGGTACCAAGAAAGATCTGGTTTAGGAAGTATTTCTAATAGAAGGAGAGGATTAAGTAAGTTGGGTACAAGAATATTGCGCTTCTTTAAGTTCAGGTCCAAATCTGAATTTGAATATGAAAGGAAGCGTTCAGAGTCCTGCTTCTAAATCCAGGTGCTGTTGTAGAGGTAATAAGAAAAGGAGAACTGTGTGTTTTGACGTACCGTATTGGTAACGTTTTCTGTTTTTAACTTGATGTGTCGTGAAGATGGTAGAAGAAACGCGTTGATTCTAAATTTTCTTTTTGTCGTCTTTCTGCAGTGAAAGTAGTAGTTGTCAGGGTAAAAGCTGGCGCTCCTCATTTGAAAATCAGATACAAGAATTCCCAATGAGACATTCTTAACTGCAGTTTTAAATTACTGTAATTAGTTCTAATTAGTTCAGTGGAATCACCTTTTCCAGCATTAAGCCATTGGCAGGTTGGGAAGTACAGAATTCCTCAGTGCATTTTCCTTTATGCAGTAGTAGGAGAAGAAACCAAAGGAAGTCGTGAAACTCAAGAAGTATCATAGCATGTCAGAGCACAAAGCTATGGTGGAATTCTTTTTGGCTCTGGATGTACAATATATGTGTACAAAGTAGAGTCATAGAATCACCAAGGTTGGGAAGACCTACAAGATCATCCAGTCCAACTGTCCACCTATCACTGATAAAGTACTTCAGCTTTGATCTTTGCCCAGCTTGTGTTGCCTTTGGGTCTCATTGGCAGCCCCATCTCTGAGTTGCATTCTGTAGTTAGTTTCTTACTCTGCACTGCCTTCTGGTAATTTAAATGTGTGATTGCACGTTTAAGGTCTCCCACTGAATATATAGAGGAATTCAGAATCCCCCCCTCCTGTCTGTAGCTAATACAAATGCAACTAAAACAAGATGTTTTCTCTCATGTTAAAAAACTTTCTTGTACAGTGGAAGGGAGTTATCAGGATAGTTTGGTCTGTCAGTGCTTGGATAATGTATTTGAAAATCTGACAGCTGATCTTAGTATAACTAGCTGTATGCATAGAATAGGAAATAGTTTCATTAATACTTCTTTGTAGAAGGAAAGGTGCCTTGTAGAAGGAATAGCTGCGTCATGGAAGGAAAGGTGTTCTACATACTGTTGCCGCATTACTGTTTTCTGTTGTTTTGTTTATACAGGCTAGCACAAAACCAACAGTGTTTTTGGATATATACTAGAAGATAGCAATATGATCTCAACTTTCCTTATTAAGTTAAATTATTAATTTTTCTGATCTCCCCAGATTTTTTAAAATTTTAATAAAATATCCTTACTGGCAATTGAAGTATTAAAAACACAAAATCAGATTCACGATTGTGTTTTTCGAGGAATGTTTTTGGCTTTGATTGTTATTAGTCATTAAAACCACGTAGATGTGAGAACATAAGTGCTATGAGTAAATTCCAATACCGTCATTCCATCAGGAGTTTTGAAACAGTTTTTTGATCTGTGCATTTTGAACATAAACAGTACTGCCAAATTGCTAAACTCTTTTTCTGTTGAATTTCTTATCAAACTTTTGTATCAATGTACTATATAAAAATTGACGATAGTCTGGCAGAGAAATTTGCATATCTCAAAAAATCCCTTTCCTAAGGTTTTATGCTGTAGCCTGGTTACAGTTACAGCGTTAGTCGTGATGCGCGCATTGGTTTTTATTTAAAGCCTCATACGAATTTTCAGGGCAAAAAAGCCAACTTTTTGTCTTTGTTAAGTTCGTTATGGATTTCCTACTTAAAACTGGTTATGTTATTCATAAAGAGTAAGAAGGCATGGTTGTAGCTAAGTGTATGAATGTGTTGTGACAAACTCAAACTTTGTAAGTTGCTTTTGGTTTTCTGTTAAGAAAAATCTTTACTACAAATGATGAATGTTTATTATTGAAGGTATTCTACCCGTTTTGCTGGTAAACAAATAGCAAAACATATTGCCTATAAAATGTATTGCTGCTTTTGAATTATTATTTGACTTAAAAATTAACTGAACCAAACGTTTTTTCATAAATTTAAGTGGAAGGTTATTGTTCTTTATTTTTAGAACCATTGTGGTAGAACTTCATGTACAGTGCATAGATGTGAATTTGGGTTATTTTCGTGAGGTGTATTAACACGAGTTTCACAAAAAAGCTTAGTGTTATGCTGTAGTGATACTGAAAATTTGCTGAAATATTGTGTCTTGTTCCAAACAGCTTGCTATGGAATTGTTCAAGTACCCACTGGACCTTGGTTTTGCAGGAAGTGTGAATCTCAGGAAAGAGCGGCCAGAGTGGTACGTGCTTTGTTTGTTATGTCATGCTGCTTATAACGATCATGTGGGTAAAGTTTGCTGAAGTATCTCAGTAACAGGAGAAAATAGCTCTGTTTTCTGTCATAATTCCATCTAGATGCTATTCAGAAAGCCTTTTTTTTTTTTTTTTAAGCAATCTCTTAATTTTTCTGACTTCCTTTTTTTCTTCAAACAACTCTTTGTGTGGTCATTTTCTTCTTAGCTGTGGTGGGGGTCTTGTGTATATTTGTCTGCTTAATACTTTTATGGTTATTGTTCTTAATTTCACAGTCTTACTTTGAGTTGGCTATTGTTGTACAGTACTTCTAAATAAAGAAATATGTTCTTCTGTTCTCTTATTTATTTATTAATGGTAAGTACTGGGGACTCAGGTAATCCTGAGCAAAAAGGAAAAAAAAAAGACCAACTGAGAAAACAGCTACAACCTGCTTTTTTGTGATTACTTGCAGTTCTATTCTGTTTTTCACGTGTATGTTATTAACTCAAGCTGCATGATGTCAAGGCATTTTTAGTAAGAGAGAATCATGCTTATCGCTACTTTTAGTTTGTTTTCTAGCTAAAATGAGAATGTTTTGAAAGACAAAGTTGTTTTTTTATCTGTGAAAACAAATTTGTATAAAAATCGAAAGAAAAGATGGTTCAGTATCTTGGGTCAGTGTGAGCTATTTTTAATTTTGAAAGCTGAAGACAAACAAAGAGCCTAAAATGGAATTTTTAGTTTCATCAGTGGCTGGCAGGGTGTTTACATGAACTGCTTGCTGTATCTTATTTTCTTTTCTAATATAACGTACTGTAAAAATGTTAGGAAGACTTCCCGGGGTGTGAATTTTTGGCACAGAGTTGAAGAATCTTGTTCCTTTACTTTTTTCCATCTCACATCTAGTATTTTCCTAATGCCCTAGAATGCGTTTCCAACTCCTTCAGAGCAGATCTGTTGGTGGAAGCAAGAACAGATTGGAATCAATGTGCTCTCCAAATATTTGTCAACAGAAAATCAAAACCACCACCCTTTGTAAAGAAAGGTCATTTTTTTTCCTTTTCCTGGGAAGATCATCAGCAATGTGAAGTTTTAAAAGGAATGTTTTTTTCATGTTGCTAAATTTGATATATACAGTTTGACAGCAGAAGGAAAAATTGCAGAGGGGAGAAGAGAGATGGTGGCTGGAAGGAAGGGTTTTCTGGTTCGTGATAGGGAATTCTCATCAGGATTAGGGTATATTTATTCCTGTCTTCTCCTGACCCAAGGTATGAAGGACAACTGCGCTGACTTCTGAAATAAGCAATGTATTACTGTTTCCTGATAGTTTATTGAGTACCCCAAAGAAAATAGCTTTGGGCATTACACTGCTTTCCTTCACTGATGGAACTTGTTTAGAAAAAAATAGCAATCAGCGTAACTGAGTTCTCTCCCCAGCGTATTCAGTTTGTGTTTCCACCTCGTGTCTCTGTACTGGACAGTTCAGAAAGCTGATGACTGGCTTGTTTTTTAAAGAAAAAAAGGAATCTTTCCTATTTGTGATACAGCATAGATTTACGTGGTTCTTAAATGACCCCATGTTTGCATGTGAGGTAGAACAGCTTGATAATAGTTAAAGTTTTTAAGAACTACATGTATGCTAGTGAATTACAAACATGGTGCTTGTCTTTGAGGTGTCTTGGTGAAGTCCTTAGAAAATCTGGCTTCGGTAGAGAACCAAAGCCTTCAGTTTTGCTGGTGTCAGCATTGAGTGTTATAGCACTGCATAGTGGGCATTTTTGATGTCTTCAGAACTTCTGAATAAAAAAACTGGGCAGATTCACATTGCTGTAGGAAAAATTAATATTAGGGTCCATAAGAGGATGTGTACTTAAAAAGTAATATGTAAGAGGCTTTGTGTCCTGACTTGGGGAGTTCAGTGATTTAAGTTCTTCAGAGCATGATAGTGCTGCTATCCAAAGACAGCCTAGAGAAGCTAAGTTTAGAATTTATAGCATAGCTGTTCAGAAAAACTTGTTTTTCCTCCTCATCCTATTATGTTCAAGACATTTTTCTTGATTATCTTATTTCTAGAATGATTTAATTATAGTATTTACTGGGGTAGAAATAGGCAACGTATTTTACTACAAGCTGTTCTTCCTTACTCTTATCGTGAGGGAGCTGGAATAATCCATGTGATAGAGATACCAGGCAGCACAGAGACATCTGACATTTGCACAGTTAGCTTTTGTGTGGTCAGGCTTTTAGCTGCATGGGTCCTTGTGGATGCAGCTTGATTCAGAGAGACAAGGAGATCTTGGTAGTTTGGAATTCCGGGAAGCACAGTTTGTATCATACGTGGGAATTAGATTGCTTACAGTATTGCAAATGAAGTAATACAATGTTGATTTTTTTCACTGGAATATGTGTATTGTAAGCATGTGATTGGATCTGGAAAAATATCTGTACTTGGTTGAAATTGCTCAAGCTTGTTAAAGATGATGTTTTTTTCCACTTGGCATTTCTGTATTCTTCTTTTTTGATGGGTTGGTTCATGAAGTCAAGTGCAACACTGGCCTGCAACGGAGTCCAGACATTGGCGTGATGCTGCGGCTGGCCTCATAAGCCACCTGGGTTTGAGTCCTGGGGAATGCATGGAGGGGGCTGTGACTCCCTGTGGAGTTAGCCACATTTGAGTAGAATTCATCTGGATGTCAGCTAAGTTGAGGGTTACCGGAGTCTCGGCACTTACATGTATTAGAATTTGGTGCGGAGACAGACAGACTATGCAGTCAGTTCAGATCGTACAGTACTTCATAGTTAGGGGTTCCAAGCTGTAGAAACACAGCTGTAGTGTTTACCTCCACTGCGACTTCAGGTACATTGTGCTGTTGTAGTGATAGGTTTCTGCTGCAAGTCCTGCCAGACCTGAGCTGTTCCTGCATCTGCTGCACAGATGATCTGCAGTTTGAACACTTGAGAATAATTTTATTTTAATCTATAATATAGCAGTGGTTGTAGTTTGGATTTCCAGATTCCTCTCCTTTTTTTTTTTTTCTTTCAAAGCTTTCATCACAGTGTCTGCAAGTTTGTTATTGAAGAGCTGCTCATAAGGGTTGTATGATGCATCCATAATTCAGCTCTCGCTTCCCCCAGCATTTATGTAATGTAAAATAACCATGCATGTAGCATTGCTTGCATTTTGCCTGAGCAGGAGGAGGTGCAGGAGGAGGAAGTAGGAATGCAGACTTTGGAAATGCATATATGTTTGATATCAGAGCTCTGACACCTCTGGCGCAACAAGTTGCTGCTGTGGGAATGGGATCTCTGGGCCTGTGCTGAGAGTCTTTTTTGATGTGATTATTAGGCCTATATCTGTGAACTACAATGCATGTTGATAGATACGGTCACAATAGGGGGGAACTAAACTTAATTTTAGAATATGTATAGCCGAATAGCTAATTTCAGGATTAATTTACTGTGTTCTCTCTGAAGATTCCCTTGAAATAATTCTTAAAGAAATTTTGAAATGAATGCTCTTTTATATGTATCCGTAATTAATACTAAAGGACATTTTTTATCGGACTGTGATTACAAGTAATGTAATAGTACGCTAACAAGTAGTAGAAAAGTTGCTTTTTAGTTTTGAGTGTACAGCGGAAGAATTTACTTGTATTTGTCATTTGTGTTTTCTACAGAATAGTAAATAGTAAACTTCTGAATAAGAGGAGTGACTGTAAAATACAAATTACCAGATTTTTTTTTTTAATAAATACGGGAAACTACTGCTAGTATCCCCACGCTTCCTCTCCGTCTAGAAATCAGCAAATGTTTGTTCATAGTTGGCTAAGTGGAGTAAACTGCCTATCTGAAGATACACAGGCATAGCTTGACTGTTGACTGTGACTTGACATTTCTGCTTTTATTCTGAACCCATATGGATTGAGTGATGTGCGTTTCTTGTCTAGTAGACCAGTTACTGTTGTCTGCCTTGCATGTCCTGAGTAGGAGAGAATAATGCTTCAAGTTCAGATTATTTTCATGTAAGTAATGATGACAGACGTTTAACTTCATTGCATTGTGTCTCAAAAGATGACAAACTTGCTTAGGATCCTGTAGTGTCTGGTCATTACTGTTAGTAGTACTGTTGACAGAAGATGCTACAGAAGTAGCTGATGGTTTCTGTGAACTATCAACTTGCCATTTTCCTTAGAGATATTGATAACAAATGCAATGCCACTGAAAAAAATTGCTTCTTTGGTGCTGTTTAATGGCACAACTAGATCTATTGATCTGTTTGAAGCGGCACAAAAATACATTAAAGCGATTTTCTTTGACCTTTGTTAACCTATCTGGTATAGTTACTGATGGTACCCTGACGATGATTGGTAAAAAAGAGGGACTTATGAAATTAATTAGTAGAAAATGATGCAATTACTGTCGGCAACTCACGTTTGATGAAATATCGCTGCATGGGACATCAAGAAAATTTATGTGTGAAAGCTTTAAAAATGGATAATGTCATGCAAATCTTCATCAAAGTTGTGAATTTCATAAAGTCCAAGGGGTTGAATCGTCGCTAGTTCCAGGAGTTCCTTAGAAGTACGGATGCTGATTATGGAGTCTGAAGGAAGATGGCTAAGTCAGGGTAAAATGCTAAAAACACTTTGATTTGCAAAGTGAGATACAGTCCTTTATGGAATCAAAAGGAAAATTTGTGCCAGGACGTGAAGATTAAACATGGCTGTCACATTTAGCTTTTTTGGTGGATTTGACCATTCATTTAAATGAGTTAAACACACATCTTCAAGGTGAAAATCAGTTTACCTGTGTTATGTGTCAAACCATAATAGCATGTGAAATAAATTATGGCAAGCTCAAGATATGCCATATAATTTCATGCATTTTTGTGCGTTGGCTAAACCCAATCCTGTGAACAGTAAAAAATATGCAGCCTTGCTTTCTGTTTTGATCATGAAATTTGAGAATAAGATTCAAAATGTCAAAAAAAATCAGTATTTTGGTATATT
Source organism: Numida meleagris (assembly GCF_002078875.1). NCBI lineage: Eukaryota > Metazoa > Chordata > Aves > Galliformes > Numididae > Numida > Numida meleagris. Next base: position 17,541,548 of record NC_034410.1, on the reverse strand, counting down.
TGTGATTCCATTTTCAGTCAACATAAATGCATTACCTGTGAATTTTCAAGTTGAAGGTATGGAGTTGCAATCAGATGTTCAACTCCAAGAAAATTTTGGCGTGTCTCTTTACCAGACTTTTATAAGACTTATCTTACCAGAGAAAAATATCCTTCACAGTCACACCTTATTCATGCAATCACTTTTTGGCAGCGCATATGTTTGTGAACAGTAATTGTGAAGGATGAAGAGTAATATTTCATCTAAAATCTCTGACAAATGCCTTGAGAACTCACTAAGAATTGCAACCACTTCAATCAAACCAGACATTGATGCATTAGTTTCATAAAAACAGGGTGAAGTATCCCACCAGTTTTATGTTTTTGTTTCTTTTTTTTTTTTTTTACGTTTTAATAAATACATAAAAAATAAAGTTTTGTTACTTATATACATTAACTATGTTGCAGATTTTATATGCGGCCCAAGACAACTCCTGTTGGCTCAATGCAGCCCGGGCAAGCAAAAAGGTTGGGCGCCCATGAAATAACCTAAATGTCCTGTGGCAAAATGAGTAACTGAAGTGAGAATAGAGCCTGAAGCAAAACATTTTCTATCATTGGAAATGCTTAATGCTTACTCAAAACTGTTTTGTGACCATTAGTTTCATTTTCTTAACTGAGGAAAATTTGTCAAGTCACAAGTGGAGAAATTCTGTAAAGAGCTTCTCAACTGCCAGGGGTCATGAAATGCGCACTAGGATTTTATCCCTCAAAATTTTAGGGTACAGGTCTAATATGTTTCAGGAAGACACTGAAGTGAACCAACGCAAACGCAGTTTTCTTTGGCTCTTGATTTAATTGGGATACTTTCAGCCTGATAGCAAAAGCTTGTGTGGCTGGTTGGAAATCCAGCCAAACACGACAGGTATTTCTCATTGCCTTCTGATGCTTTCCAGTAAGGATAAATGTGTGCATTTTAAACTTTGTGTATGCTTATAGTTTGTGTTCCTGTGACATCAGGACTTGGTAGTCTGAAATATGTACTGGGAAATTTATGACTTGAGACTTCTGAGGTTGGAGTAGCCACATCTCCATACGTGCTGTGTGGAGCTGGGTGTCATTCCTAACGTTTAGTTGTGCTGTGTGTTATATCTTGTAGTTACCTTATGTGTACTGTGTTAAAGTGTGGCTGACTGTCACCTGTGGTATGTGCTGACTGGATGGTCTTGGAAGAATGCTGATTTGCATGTTGAGTGCCTCTAATCTTCTTGTCATATTCAGTAAATTTATTGCCTGTAGTAGATGTCTTTGACAGAGCTAACTGAATCTGCATATATCTTTATCCGATCTCTTGATAAAGCAGACTAGATTGAGTCTCTGTAATTTATCCAGGTATAAAGCCCCAAATACTTCAGGTAGTCAGTCTGTTTTTCTCTTTCCTATCAACTGTCTGCTTAAAAAAAAAAGTTTTCTCCTCCTCCTGGGACAGATGACTGAATAGAAATGGGGCAGAGATTTGGCAAATTTGTCAGCATCGAGAAATGATTATTTGAAGAGGGAGATGACTTAATTTCTTAAGTTGTCAAGTTGCAGAACATAGCACTTTGGAAGAGAAGTGTGACAGTATGCATTCGTTTGCTCTATTAGTGGTGTCAGCCAGTCGGGGATTCTTGAATGCTTTCCCCATGGTGGTAGAGGATCTTTTGATTCCTGTTGGTTCTTCTCTGCAGCATATAAATACTGGTATAAATCATGGGTTAGAAACATTGGAACTTCAGTAGGTTTTGTTTGCATCTTTTTAGATATCTTGGTTTGAAAAATTGAGTAGTTAGCTACTTGCTGACTTCTGCTTAAAATACTTGTATGGTTGAAAGCTATTATTTATAGAGACATTTAAGATAAAAATATGGAAGGTGGACATTCTGTGGGTTTATAAGTAAGGTCATAACTCTGAAATACTGCAGGTTGAGACTATTGATAAGGTATCGTGCTATCGAGCTGTAGTTTAGCTGTAGTTTAGAAAGCTATTGAGCTGTAGTTTAGAAACTGATAAATACGGAAATGTGGATTTGGTTACATGACAGATTATACAGATAGCATAAATACTGTATGTTGTATAGATAACAGTACTGACTGTCTGTGTTACATAGATAGCAATGTTGGCTGGGCTATATATTCCCATAGATGCTTTTGAAAAAGAGGTTATGTATAATTAATCCTTTTTGATCTACTGAAGAATGAACTGAAAAGATGAAATTTTTACTTTAGGAAGTACTAGTAAGCAAGGGTTTGAAAAATCAGAAGTAATCTCTAATGGGTGGTTTGAAAGTACCTAATTAGTTCTAAGGAAAAATGATCAAAAATATTAATGAAACATCAGAGTAAAAAGATTTGATATGAGTAGGTAGGCTGAGTTTGGTCTAAGTTCAATAATTTCAGCAGCCTTTGGGAATGCTTGTGAATTTGAGTGGACTGGACTTTCTGGAGCTTTCAGGAGCTGCAAGGTTGACCTTCTCTGGTTAGAATGTCGGCAGTATCAGTTTTGTTTCACATGAGAGTCTGAAGGGGTGAATAGAAAAATGAAATGTCACTGGATTCGGAGGGCCGGGGTAGGTTTTTACCAGCAGATGCAGACATGGTCAGTCTGGTATACATCCTGTTGCTGGGTCTGTTTTTGTACTAACCACCTGTGATTTCTCATCTATTGATATGCCAAGATATAAATTTCTAGTACGCTGGTTTGCCCCACTCTGCAAATATGTTTTTTTTAATTGTTATTATTTTTTAAATTGTTTAACCTTGCAAAACCTGACCCTTCGTAGGCTGTCAGGCATGTGTCCTCTAGATGTGCTGAGTTTGGGTTAGGTATTCTATTAAGTATAATGTAATTGTCTGTTGTTTGATTGTTATATTTTTATGCAAGTCCTTTCAGAGTATGGTGTCTGTTCATAGAGGAAGCTACATTTACTTTACCCCAAATTCTTTTTCTTTTTTTTTTTTTAGGAGAAAGCTGCAGTTTTTCTTACGTTCAATGTTTTTGTTTCAAGGCGTTTGTGTTGTTTTTTTTTTAACTTTTTTTCTTCTATCAAAGAAATGGGCCAAAATTATGAGGAGGAGAGATATTGAAAGAAAAGCTTAAAAAAAGAAGATAAGAAAACCTAGGACTCCATCTTCTGTTCAAGAGGATAGGACACAGTACAGTTTGAGATGGAAATTAAGCTTGTAAGCAAATCAGTCCACACATGGCTGATGCTAGTTAAAAATTTGAAATGTATATTTGCTGTGGAAAAATATTGGCCCAAGAAATTTGCATTTATTAGTAGAGTGTGGTTGTATTCTTGTCCTACTCCCTGTCTTTATTCATGTTATGTTCATTATCTGGCATTGTTGTTCATATGGCCTTATGGAGAGATGACTCAAATAAGTGATCTGGCTGAAAACTAAGCAGGGAAAAAAAGTATTTTATTTTTAGCTTGCTGATCAGGATTTCCATATGGTCGAATGATTGCTCCTCCAAGAGCAAGGGAGACAGTAGAACGTACACAGCAGGGGGTGGCCAGTGATCTTCTTTTGGCAGAAGTCAGCAATTATGTTAGCTTAAAGTGAATCTGAATTGAAGTCAGCTGGAACTGCAGCCTAATTTCTCAGCTAACAGCTAGGAACTGTAGTCTATTTTAGCTTCTGTAGATCTTTTGCGTTATTTAGGTTAACGGGTCATACTGAGACACACTATTTATTGCATTATTGCAATGCTGGGAATTCAGTCCTGTAGGACTTGGCTTGCTTGGACAGTCATTATTCGGGTGAATGGCTCCATTGGCCTACCTTGGATTACTATTCAGTAAATTACGTGTATGTTTTGTTTTGTTTTTTCTTATAGCGAGATACAGTATAAAATGCTTTTTGAAACTTGCTTCAGATTTACAGAACCCTTAGGGAAGAACAAGACTATTTCTACCATTCTTCTCTCTTTCTTTTATAGTCTTGTTCTTATTTATCTACTCTGTCTACTAGATAAGTCTCTTCATTTCAACATGAGTAAGCTGGTCTGTTGGATTAAATCAGTTTCTTTCCTCTTTTTCTGACTGAAAAATTGGTGGAATTAAGTTAACCAAAAAGTGTCCAGTAATTAATTTGTGTAATACCTATTGCGTTTGGTAGTTGTTATTCCTGGTTAAGATGGAACGGTGTATTTATGTAAAATGATGGAGAAAACTTGGGATCCTAATGCAGTGCAGACAAGTTGTACTCTGACTAATTCAATATAGGAAGCAGAGTTTACGTAGCTCTTGCTTTACACGCATTGTTTTGGTCTTTCTGTCTTTAGTTTTTGCAGCATGTCTTTAGTGGACACCTCCATTCTTTATTCTTTTTATGTTACTGTTCTTTATTTCTTGGATATTTTTACTTGTTTAAGACAGAAGCTATATCTGTGAACTTAGTCTGATCCACCAAAGAATTTAAAAAAATGAGGTCTGCGCGTTACATTCTGTAAGCCAGTATTGCTCCTTCTTTCGCTCCTCTTCGTCAAATCTAAATCAGTTTGTTGTACGTACAGCACCACATGCTCTGTGCGTACAGCTGAGGATGTGGCTATTCCTTTGCATCACAGTCAGCCTTTCTGGTATTCCCATTTGCATGGTCACACCTGATGTTTATCTGAATTGTTGATCAGCCTTAGGAGTTTGCCCTGTTTATGCTGTATTTTTTTTCCCCAGTCGATTTAGTAGTTCCATGAACAATAGAGCTCAGAAATCCTTTGCCAGGGCTGAGACCCACAACTGGAGAAAAGAACCTAGCCATTGTCAGTGCTTGAATATTATAGGTCATCTGGCCTTCCATACAGAACCTTTATGCCTTCAACTGTCACAGAGATTGAAGCTTTATTCAATTGTGTGAGTTGTATGCAGATGTGGCATTTAGTAGAGAGATTCAGCTGTTGTTCACTTCAGCATTAAGGTCTGTCCATAAGTTAACTGTAAGAAGGAGACATGGTTTTGGATGAAAACATTCAAATAAGAAATTAAAAGTAATTGGACTTTTGAGATACATATATATGGGCACTATTTTATTTCCTTTCTCCTGCAGAATCTTTTGTAACATGTGTTTAAGCATTTTGAAAATATGGGATTTTTTTTAGCCACTTCGCAAATTCTCAGCTGAAGCTATTGCTTTTTTTGAAACGTATTGCTCTAAGATTTTAGAACTAGTAGAAAAATGTTAGTTAAAAAATGTAATGGAGAAATGATCTGCTACTTACTTGTCTCAGCTAGGTGGGAATGAGGGACGTGGGGCCCACCAGGCAAAGGCACTAGTTCTGTGCTGTGGTGCGTGCTGGAAGTGAGGAGGGAACATATGAGAGCGTGTAGGCTGTGAACCAGTTAGATTCATAACCTAGAGCGAAAAGGGCAAAGGATCTCTGTGTGGTATAATAGCTTATTACAATGCTGCTTTATTGCAGATAGTAGCCAGAATTCACAGGCAGAAGTGCTACATATCATCAGAATCCCAACTCCAGCTCCTTGAGAGCTGAGTGCTGGCGTTCTGCTCCCTGCCAGCAGCAAGATACTCTGCAGAATTCCCAACACTTCAGTTTTCTTTAGTTGTCAAAACTCTCTCTTCCAGTTCAGTTTTCTTTCTCATTTCTGGAAATCTAATGGAACTGATCCCTATGGGGATATGAGACAAAAAGAAATGAGTAGAAACTGAGCTCTAAAATGGCAAAGGAGCATGCTAAACTCTTAGGCATAAAGGCCTGGCTCTCTTCCTTGTCACTTACTATCCTGTGATTGTTTTTAATTTTTTATTCTATGGTAAAGTTTGTTCAAGAAGTTTGTTCGTTCTTATTTACACTGCAGTGTTGCCATTCCCCACCTTCAGTTCACAGTACACCTGACAGTACACAGCTGTTGTAACTGACTGTGAGATTATGCTGTAAATTGCATCAGAAATATGACCTGAATTGAAAATATTAAAAGTTTATTTCGCTCCGTTTCACTGATCTGGTTTAAAGGGCAGCCTTGCAGAATTTAGCAGCTGTGGGAGTGGTGGAAGGAGAGATTAATACGGGAGTGGTAAAGGGAAGAAGAAGGGAACCTCCTAAACTGGTTTTGCCACTAGTGAAAATATATGACAAATTTTCACAGGCTTGTAGAGGTGGGGCAGGGTAAACTATGTTAATAGCTTCGTTTGTCTCTGTGCTAGATATGTCAGCTCATTGCCCTTAAGCTGTATAGGCTTGCAGCTTTGGGATGGAAACAAACTTTATTGCACTGTCACTGTCAGTATGTACCAGGCTTCTTGCTTTGAGTCTAAGCCAGTGTATACGGAATTCATTAAAATTAACCTGCAGCTACTGAGTGTCTCAGCAGCTTGCATGTAATGTTTGGAGAGCTGAAGTGTTAAGATACAGCACGTATACTGTATATGTAAAATTTTATTGAAAAGGAATAATAGAGTCATCGAAAGGCTTGGGTGGGAAGGGACTTTAAAGATCATCTAGTTTCAACCCCCTGCCATAGGCAGGGAATGAACCAATCGTTCATTTCGGTTGCAAGAAGGTCATTGTAGTCTTGACTTGAAAAAGAAGTGGTATAGTGCTCCAAGTCTGCAGGCAGCTTACAGAACAGTTCGGAAGTTTTCAAACACTTTGACCTTTGAATTTCACTGTAGACATAATACTGCCTTTTAATAAATTGCTGATCATTTTCATGGGTTGTTGTGAGGGAAGGGTAAGCGAAGCAAAAGACAGGAAGGAGGAATCCTAAAGATTCTTTTTGTTGTGTGCGTCTGCCTATACCAATGTACTGAGCAAAAATAATTCAATATTTTTTCTGTTCTACCCTTTGTGAAAGCCTCTTCACTGCTAATACCAGTTCTGTTACAGGTTAAATAGTCCTGAAGATATTCTTCATCTGTATTAGTTTCAGGAATTCCCCAAGTCTGCATAAGCTGTTTGTGAGGCACTTAGAGCATCATAGGCTGCTTCATCTGCTGACTTAGCAGGCAGCTGATAACAGAGAACTGTACAGTTCAGGAAACGGAGAAGATCTGTGCTGATGCTAGATGTCTGTCTCTATGTGAAGGGTGTGATAAAAAGATGCATCTGAAGATCTGTCTGTTACTGGCTTTCTTAAAAAACTTATAAGACCTGTATGCCTTGGGCTGTTTCTAATTTGGGAATACATAAAGATTGCAATAAAATGTTGTCTAGGTGTAGGTTCTCCTGTAACAGAGCTCCTTTTCACATCATCTGAACCAGTTAAATGGAACGTGTGTCAAACCTGTTCAATTTCTATAGTCTCTGGTCTGATTTGGAATTGATGGACTCTCCTCTGGGAAACTTAGTGGTAAGCTCGGTGTTAGGAAGTTGATAGAAGCAGTTGTAGCAGAAAGATTGCACTGCTGCGATCCTGGTACGTCACAAGAAAAGGATGCCCAGCTGCATGTTTCAAGACATGCAATCTTTGGGAATTTCAGGGATGAGTCAACTTTTGACCAGTTTGTGAAACAGAAAACAAGATTGTTTTTGGCTTGTTGGAATAAGTGTGAGTTAGCAGGGACTGTGAAGCCAGCTCTTACTATAGGTGTGCTCTGCACTAATTATATCCATGGCACATCTTGGTGATTGACTGTTTTGGTGAGTACAAAGATCCAAGGAGAAAGACATACAGTAGGGAGTCTTGGACTGTGCCCAGGTTTCTTGTCAAGGGGATCTACCCCATTCTTGGTGACATGTATCCAGAATTCCACGGTGTGGAATCCAGGGATTAAAACTTGGAGGTGGAATTGTGAATAGCTTAAATACATTGTGGTTTCAAGATCCAAAGGAGAAGGCTTTGTTTGTGACAAACTAGCATTAATACAGCAGTAAGGGTTAAGGGAAAATATGCCCATTCACTTCTACAGGATGGTTACTTTTTCAATGACACCTAATAGATTTGATTTGTGTGGTTTCTTTTGTAATGCTTCTGTGATCATTCCATTTTTTTATTTTATTTTTGCTTTTTTTCCTAGAGATGTGAATTATGCCCTCATAAGGATGGTGCTTTAAAGAGAACAGATAATGGGGGTAAGTTTTATTCTTACTATTTGTGAACTCTCTTATTTTGTATGAGGGAAATAAGACTGTGAAAGGAATAAGTAGGGATCCCAATAACAACTGGAAACAAGCAACTGGTTTATCACACTAGCTGGCTTGGAAAGTGATGACTATTTTACAGCAACCTGTAGTTGTCCAAAATAGGATGAATTAAAGTTTGAGAACATCAGTCATTACTTGTAGATGAAAGTTACGATAGAGGAGAAACTGCATTTTAACACAAGATTTTAGAGGGGAAACAGATAAATTTTATGTATATTTAGTTGGAGTTTGAACATTTACAGAAAGCTGTTGAAAGTGCATCATTCATGGGAGAAAGTGAATTTTTATGTCTAAAGCCAGGCTGAATGATTTGGTGCATTTTCTATGATAGCTTTCATGTTTGGTTTACTAATAGGTTCAGTAACAAAGAAGCTAGACCTGAAAAGTTGCAGCCCTGATTACCTGTCCCTTGCATCTTTCTAATTGTATCCTTTAGGTAATCATCCATTCTGCTCCTGCTAAAAGAAATCTCCAGTGAATGTCATGTCTTGGTTGGTTTTTTGCTAATAGTTGGGTGATATGAATGAAATCTTTCAATTAACTTTCCAGACACTCCTGGATTGTCACCTTCTATCCGTTTTAGATGCTTCTAAATTACTGTCCATCATCTATCTGTAAAGAGCTCATTCATTTTGATACTGCGACCTTTCTCTTGTGAGAGGAGAAAGGATGATCAGGATTCCAGATTTTGTTTGAACAGTTTATGTTAATTGTGTTCTGGAGATTTTCTGCTGCATACACAGTATTCTACGTAGTTTTCATCTTAATCTCGGTTTAGCGTTGATGTAGTTGATGTGGCTTTGCTGTTTCTTTTAAAGGTGAGTTGCGTGAGCCAGAGCCTGATTGTATTCGGGCTGGTCTCCTCTTTCCCTTTCTAATCACTGTGCTTTGACAATAATGTATAGCATACATTCTGCTATTCACCATTCTAGTGTCTGCTTATCTCAAACATGTTAGTGAATTTTGTGTCATTTGTGAGTGTTAGGAGATTGTATTAAGTTAGTGTGTCAGTGAAACTACCATAATAAGTGCCAGCGCAGTACTTTAGCCTTAGAAGTAAGCCTCTCAGGCAGGTTAATACACGGCAGCGTTGAATTAATTTCTTCAGGATGACAACTGAAGCGTGAGGTAGCTGAAGGGTTTTCCGCTTTTGTACTTAGAGTAGTGTTTGGGAATGCCTTGTTATTCTGTATGGTAATTTTGAAGAATTTTCTTTTCAGAAAGTCTTGAGAGTGTATTTTGACAGTGTGCATCAAATATCTGAGCCTCCTTTTGATTCTCTCTTGCAACTGTTTTCTTTGTAATTATGAATTTCTGTCTGAAAGTGAATTGCTCTATCTGATTGAAGTTACTTAAGTTTAAATTGCAAAGATGTTGCATTGGACAAATGATGTTGTCCCTTCTTTAATTTTCTCAACCAGCAATTTTTAGCAGTGAAAAGCTGATAGCAGAGGATTCTAGAGAATTTGTGTTTCACTGTCTGGAAATTTCCCTCAGTAATAGATGTTGTCCGTGGGGCTGAATACAGCAAATCCTACATTACAGACAAACGGTACTTTTAGTAACAGGTTTACAGAAGGATATGAAACTTGGAAAAATGAACTCCAACTGGTGTTATGTCATGGAAACCTACACTGCTAATCTGAAGCTTTCCTTTCAAAGTGTTGCTTAAGCTTAGAACTTGATTTTTACAATTCTCTTCCACCAGCATTGGTGCAATTTTTCCACCAGTGCAATTTTTGTTTTAGCATGCAGATAACTCATACATGGTCTGCTGGTTTTCTAGATAATTTATTTTTTTGGTAGCAGTCTTCTGGATATTTGCTTTTTACTAACGTGAAGAAACATGTTTTGTTTGGGGTGTTGAAGGTGCTGTATTTTCTTTTACATTTGGAATCTTCATATTTTGTCTACTGAGCTTTTACTCTGGGGTTCCATGTTTTTCTTAATCTGAATAAGACACTGTTACTGCAGGTAGGGCCTTTACTGTGCATTACTGCCTCCTCCTTTGTGGTGGTGTTCGTGTTTAAAACTTTGTTTGCTGTGTTCATTTTCAGCATAAATTAATTAAATCATTTCTCTGGTCCAGCTGACAATGCTGATGTCAGGAAATGACCAGGACCATTCTTTTAGCAGTAGCCTGTACATAGCCTGTTTTACGTCAGCTGTACAGCTGTTCCTGAAAGCAGCCTAAGCTTATAGCTCTTATCTAGTGGTGTTATCTTGTCTTTAGGAACTCTGGGGCCCTCTTGTACCTATCTATCCATCCATGACAAAGTAGTCCATGAATCAAACTTGTGTTGTTTTGAAGTGTTACTTACTAAGAATAGTGATNTGTATGCAGATGTGGCATTTAGTAGAGAGATTCAGCTGTTGTTCACTTCAGCATTAAGGTCTGTCCATAAGTTAACTGTAAGAAGGAGACATGGTTTTGGATGAAAACATTCAAATAAGAAATTAAAAGTAATTGGACTTTTGAGATACATATATATGGGCACTATTTTATTTCCTTTCTCCTGCAGAATCTTTTGTAACATGTGTTTAAGCATTTTGAAAATATGGGATTTTTTTTAGCCACTTCGCAAATTCTCAGCTGAAGCTATTGCTTTTTTTGAAACGTATTGCTCTAAGATTTTAGAACTAGTAGAAAAATGTTAGTTAAAAAATGTAATGGAGAAATGATCTGCTACTTACTTGTCTCAGCTAGGTGGGAATGAGGGACGTGGGGCCCACCAGGCAAAGGCACTAGTTCTGTGCTGTGGTGCGTGCTGGAAGTGAGGAGGGAACATATGAGAGCGTGTAGGCTGTGAACCAGTTAGATTCATAACCTAGAGCGAAAAGGGCAAAGGATCTCTGTGTGGTATAATAGCTTATTACAATGCTGCTTTATTGCAAATAGTAGCCAGAATTCACAGGCAGAAGTGCTACATATCATCAGAATCCCAACTCCAGCTCCTTGAGAGCTGAGTGCTGGCGTTCTGCTCTCTGCCAGCAGCAAGATACTCTGCAGAATTCCCAACACTTCAGTTTTCTTTAGTTGTCAAAACTCTCTCTTCCAGTTCAGTTTTCTTTCTCATTTCTGGAAATCTAATGGAACTGAGCCCTATGGGGATATGAGACAAAAAGAAATGAGTAGAAACTGAGCTCTAAAAAGGCAAAGGAGCATGCTAAACTCTTAGGCATAAAGGCCTGGCTCTCTTCCTTGTCACTTACTATCCTGTGATTGTTTTTAATTTTTTATTCTATGGTAAAGTTTGTTCAAGAAGTTTGTTCGTTCTTATTTACACTGCAGTGTTGCCATTCCCCACCTTCAGTTCACAGTACACCTGACAGTACACAGCTGTTGTAACTGACTGTGAGATTATGCTGTAAATTGCATCAGAAATATGACCTGAATTGAAAATATTAAAAGTTTATTTCGCTCCGTTTCACTGATCTGGTTTAAAGGGCAGCCTTGCAGAATTTAGCAGCTGTGGGAGTGGTGGAAGGAGAGATTAATACGGGAGTGGTAAAGGGAAGAAGAAGGGAACCTCCTAAACTGGTTTTGCCACTAGTGAAAATATATGACAAATTTTCACAGGCTTGTAGAGGTGGGGCAGGGTAAACTATGTTAATAGCTTCGTTTGTCTCTGTGCTAGATATGTCAGCTCATTGCCCTTAAGCTGTATAGGCTTGCAGCTTTGGGATGGAAACAAACTTTATTGCACTGTCACTGTCAGTATGTACCAGGCTTCTTGCTTTGAGTCTAAGCCAGTGTATACGGAATTCATTAAAATTAACCTGCAGCTACTGAGTGTCTCAGCAGCTTGCATGTAGTGTTTGGAGAGCTGAAGTGTTAAGATACAGCACGTATACTGTATATGTAAAATTTTATTGAAAAGGAATAATAGAGTCATCGAAAGGCTTGGGTGGGAAGGGACTTTAAAGATCATCTAGTTTCAACCCCCTGCCATAGGCAGGGAATGAACCAATCGTTCATTTCGGTTGCAAGAAGGTCATTGTAGTCTTGACTTGAAAAAGAAGTGGTATAGTGCTCCAAGTCTGCAGGCAGCTTACAGAACAGTTCGGAAGTTTTCAAACACTTTGACCTTTGAATTTCACTGTAGACATAATACTGCCTTTTAATAAATTGCTGATCATTTTCATGGGTTGTTGTGAGGGAAGGGTAAGCGAAGCAAAAGACAGGAAGGAGGAATCCTAAAGATTCTTTTTGTTGTGTGCGTCTGCCTATACCAATGTACTGAGCAAAAATAATTCAATATTTTTTCTGTTCTACCCTTTGTGAAAGCCTCTTCACTGCTAATACCAGTTCTGTTACAGGTTAAATAGTCCTGAAGATATTCTTCATCTGTATTAGTTTCAGGAATTCCCCAAGTCTGCATAAGCTGTTTGTGAGGCACTTAGAGCATCATAGGCTGCTTCATCTGCTGACTTAGCAGGCAGCTGATAACAGAGAACTGTACAGTTCAGGAAACGGAGAAGATCTGTGCTGATGCTAGATGTCTGTCTCTATGTGAAGGGTGTGATAAAAAGATGCATCTGAAGATCTGTCTGTTACTGGCTTTCTTAAAAAACTTATAAGACCTGTATGCCTTGGGCTGTTTCTAATTTGGGAATACATAAAGATTGCAATAAAATGTTGTCTAGGTGTAGGTTCTCCTGTAACAGAGCTCCTTTTCACATCATCTGAACCAGTTAAATGGAACGTGTGTCAAACCTGTTCAATTTCTATAGTCTCTGGTCTGATTTGGAATTGATGGACTCTCCTCTGGGAAACTTAGTGGTAAGCTCGGTGTTAGGAAGTTGATAGAAGCAGTTGTAGCAGAAAGATTGCACTGCTGCGATCCTGGTACGTCACAAGAAAAGGATGCCCAGCTGCATGTTTCAAGACATGCAATCTTTGGGAATTTCAGGGATGAGTCAACTTTTGACCAGTTTGTGAAACAGAAAACAAGATTGTTTTTGGCTTGTTGGAATAAGTGTGAGTTAGCAGGGACTGTGAAGCCAGCTCTTACTATAGGTGTGCTCTGCACTAATTATATCCATGGCACATCTTGGTGATTGACTGTTTTGGTGAGTACAAAGATCCAAGGAGAAAGACATACAGTAGGGAGTCTTGGACTGTGCCCAGGTTTCTTGTCAAGGGGATCTACCCCATTCTTGGTGACATGTATCCAGAATTCCATGGTGTGGAATCCAGGGATTAAAACTTGGAGGTGGAATTGTGAATAGCTTAAATACATTGTGGTTTCAAGATCCAAAGGAGAAGGCTTTGTTTGTGACAAACTAGCATTAATACAGCAGTAAGGGTTAAGGGAAAATATGCCCATTCACTTCTACAGGATGGTTACTTTTTCAATGACACCTAATAGATTTGATTTGTGTGGTTTCTTTTGTAATGCTTCTGTGATCATTCCATTTTTTTATTTTATTTTTGCTTTTTTTCCTAGAGATGTGAATTATGCCCTCATAAGGATGGTGCTTTAAAGAGAACAGATAATGGGGGTAAGTTTTATTCTTACTATTTGTGAACTCTCTTATTTTGTATGAGGGAAATAAGACTGTGAAAGGAATAAGTAGGGATCCCAATAACAACTGGAAACAAGCAACTGGTTTATCACACTAGCTGGCTTGGAAAGTGATGACTATTTTACAGCAACCTGTAGTTGTCCAAAATAGGATGAATTAAAGTTTGAGAACATCAGTCATTATTAGATTTACTTGTAGATGAAAGTTACGATAGAGGAGAAACTGCATTTTAACACAAGATTTTAGAGGGGAAACAGATAAATTTTATGTATATTTAGTTGGAGTTTGAACATTTACAGAAAGCTGTTGAAAGTGCATCATTCATGGGAGAAAGTGAATTTTTATGTCTAAAGCCAGGCTGAATGATTTGGTGCATTTTCTATGATAGCTTTCATGTTTGGTTTACTAATAGGTTCAGTAACAAAGAAGCTAGACCTGAAAAGTTGCAGCCCTGATTACCTGTCCCTTGCATCTTTCTAATTGTATCCTTTAGGTAATCATCCATTCTGCTCCTGCTAAAAGAAATCTCCAGTGAATGTCATGTCTTGGTTGGTTTTTTGCTAATAGTTGGGTGATATGAATGAAATGTTTCAATTAACTTTCCAGACACTCCTGGATTGTCACCTTCTATCCGTTTTAGATGCTTCTAAATTACTGTCCATCATCTATCTGTAAAGAGCTCATTCATTTTGATACTGCGACCTTTCTCTTGTGAGAGGAGAAAGGATGATCAGGATTCCAGATTTTGTTTGAACAGTTTATGTTAATTGTGTTCTGGAGATTTTCTGCTGCATACACAGTATTCTACGTAGTTTTCATCTTAATCTCGGTTTAGCGTTGATGTAGTTGATGTGGCTTTGCTGTTTCTTTTAAAGGTGAGTTGCGTGAGCCAGAGCCTGATTGTATTCGGGCTGGTCTCCTCTTTCCCTTTCTAATCACTGTGCTTTGACAATAATGTATAGCATACATTCTGCTATTCACCATTCTAGTGTCTGCTTATCTCAAACATGTTAGTGAATTTTGTGTCATTTGTGAGTGTTAGGAGATTGTATTAAGTTAGTGTGTCAGTGAAACTACCATAATAAGTGCCAGCGCAGTACTTTAGCCTTAGAAGTAAGCCTCTCAGGCAGGTTAATACACGGCAGCGTTGAATTAATTTCTTCAGGATGACAACTGAAGCGTGAGGTAGCTGAAGGGTTTTCCGCTTTTGTACTTAGAGTAGTGTTTGGGAATGCCTTGTTATTCTGTATGGTAATTTTGAAGAATTTTCTTTTCAGAAAGTCTTGAGAGTGTATTTTGACAGTGTGCATCAAATATCTGAGCCTCCTTTTGATTCTCTCTTGCAACTGTTTTCTTTGTAATTATGAATTTCTGTCTGAAAGTGAATTGCTCTATCTGATTGAAGTTACTTAAGTTTAAATTGCAAAGATGTTGCATTGGACAAATGATGTTGTCCCTTCTTTAATTTTCTCAACCAGCAATTTTTAGCAGTGAAAAGCTGATAGCAGAGGATTCTAGAGAATTTGTGTTTCACTGTCTGGAAATTTCCCTCAGTAATAGATGTTGTCCGTGGGGCTGAATACAGCAAATCCTACATTACAGACAAACGGTACTTTTAGTAACAGGTTTACAGAAGGATATGAAACTTGGAAAAATGAACTCCAACTGGTGTTATGTCATGGAAACCTACACTGCTAATCTGAAGCTTTCCTTTCAAAGTGTTGCTTAAGCTTAGAACTTGATTTTTACAATTCTCTTCCACCAGCATTGACAGGAAAGCCAGTGCAATTTTTGTTTTAGCATGCAGATAACTCATACATGGTCTGCTGGTTTTCTAGATAATTTATTTTTTTGGTAGCAGTCTTCTGGATATTTGCTTTTTACTAACGTGAAGAAACATGTTTTGTTTGGGGTGTTGAAGGTGCTGTATTTTCTTTTACATTTGGAATCTTCATATTTTGTCTACTGAGCTTTTACTCTGGGGTTCCATGTTTTTCTTAATCTGAATAAGACACTGTTACTGCAGGTAGGGCCTTTACTGTGCATTACTGCCTCCTCCTTTGTGGTGGTGTTCGTGTTTAAAACTTTGTTTGCTGTGTTCATTTTCAGCATAAATTAATTAAATCATTTCTCTGGTCCAGCTGACAATGCTGATGTCAGGAAATGACCAGGACCATTCTTTTAGCAGTAGCCTGTACATAGCCTGTTTTACGTCAGCTGTACAGCTGTTCCTGAAAGCAGCCTAAGCTTATAGCTCTTATCTAGTGGTGTTATCTTGTCTTTAGGAACTCTGGGGCCCTCTTGTACCTATCTATCCATCCATGACAAAGTAGTCCATGAATCAAACTTGTGTTGTTTTGAAGTGTTACTTACTAAGAATAGTGATAGATGTATGTGGTGCTTTTTTTTTTTTTTTTTTTTTTTGTCTTTTCACCCTTCTTTCTCTATGTGATTTGAGGTTCTTTTATGCATGTTCTTTCTCCTTCTCTTTTACTTACCTGTTAGAACTTATTTGATTTTTTGGAGATCATTGCTTCTTTAAATTTCCTTGTTAGCTTTTATATTTCTGTTTGGATATATCTGATATTGCTTAGTTATGCTTCTTGGTACAGTTACTAAGGGAATAATATTGGGTTTTCCAGTCTCACGGTAAGTGAGGAATTACAGTTTTCAGTAATACCAAAAATGCAACATTCTTGGTGCAGTTCTGTCCTATATCTTCTACATAAGTTGGAAGTTTCAGTATGTGATAGAAAGAGAAGAGGATCATGCTCTTTTTATCAGTATGAACTTGGTTCTTGGGAAATTCCTTGTATGCTTTCTCAGAATCTGTTCCCAGCCGACAAGTGTATATGCTTTGGAACTTCTTGAAGTGGTGATGGTATTTTTGTGATTTAAAAAAACACAAAATGTTCTATTAAGCATGTTCTAAGTGTGTCCATTACACACTTAACTTGTCCATTTCTGTTTAGAGTGTTAGTGTCCATAGCAAGACGTTTCACAGCTGATCAGTACAGTGTGTAACAGTTGTATGCACATTGTGAGTCCGTTAAATCACAGTTTTATTTGATGGCATGTGGCAGTTGCTAAGTCAAGGGAAGTGACAAAGACCAGTTATTTTATTTTCAGTACCACTTGTGGTTTTATAGACCCTTGTCATATTCTTTTTCTGTCTCCTTTCAGAAGAGCCCCAGGCTGATGGAATATTCCTTTTATGGAAGTATCACCCATCCCCTTTCTGCTTCTCTTCCTCTTCCAAATGATACATAATCCTTACCAGAATTGAATGTGAAATTTTAGAGAAGCAAATCTTTACTAGGTTGCCAAATGATAACAGTATGATTTAGTGTTCCGTAGCACAGACTGGTAATGTGATTACAGGTCACCGTGTTTTGGTACAGATTTTTTTCTCATTAATTACAAAACACACTACCCAGGAATTCACAGTATCTTGAATCTGGGACAGAACCTCTAATTGGAACAAAAGTATTAATTTTAACAAGGCTTTTGGCTGAAGAATATTCTTAACATCAAGTACTTGGTTTTCTGTATCTGCTCTGAAAACAGAATACATGGGCAATGTACATTTTTGGTGTGTTAACTGTTTTTACAGCCATTGCTAACTCTTGACCATTAGGGTAATCAGAGGCAGAGTGGGATGGGGGAATTTCAGCTATCCGAGGTAACTCTAACTGTATTAACTGCCTGTTCTTGCCTCGGTGACGGTGGCTGCTCTTGCTGGTGGTGGCCCCAGAGAGTTTGGTCTGGATTCGAGCTGAATGTAGCTTAGGCTGTGGCAGTGTCCTTTCAGCGCTTTGCATTGCCGGAGACCTGTACTAACACAGAACAGGAGCAGCTAGGAGCTGGTTGCACATGTTTGTTTGGTCTCTTCACACTGTGTGAAAATGATTGTTCAGCTTCTGCACTTGCGTGGGACTTGGAAACAATACAGTTGCGTTTCACAGAGTGCAGCCTGCACTCACATCCATGATGTGGTTTATTGCCAGCAGATCGTCTATGCTGAGGATTATTAAGAGTTGACTGTATTTAGCTGCAAATTTGATTTAATTCATTTGTTGATAGTGATGGACATTATGTGGCTCTAGTTAGGGTGATTGCCAGAAACTTTAAAAATAAGCTTTGTATGCATAAATAATACATTGTAATGTTTTGGCTGCTTAATGTCTTGTGGGGAAAAAAGATCTTCTCTGTACCTGGACCCTGTGCAACTATTTACATAAATGCTAGAACGTCTGTGGTCACTGACTGCAGATCTAGAAATTCTGTATTTTGTTATTTTTTACTGAAAGTAGAAAAGTAGGATTGAGCTGAAAAAAGAACTTTTGTCTTTGGATATGCTAATGAACAAAAGCCCATGCTAAATTTGGTAGTAGTGTTCACTTAGGGGCATCACCATGGCTTAAAATACATAACTGATATAAAAGGTTTTGAAAATCAGGGAAAACTGTGGTGTATGCAGGAATTCCTTATTGATTGCTGTCTTACATGTAAGAAGGCTACTGAAAGAGCAGCTAAGCTATTTGTAGCAGTATTTGTTTGCTGTACATGGCTTAGGAGTTGGACAAAGTATAAAAACACATTTAACACATTATTAAAAAGCTCACTTGTTCCTTTTTTTCTTTTATTTTTTAAAGCACATTGTTCAGCTGGATATATTTTTTGGATGTTTAAGTAGTTCTCTTACAGTAATCTTTGTCCACATTTCTCTCTGAGTCGAAGAGGCTTCAGTTTGGTGTGCAAGTTGTTGCTTTGAAATCTGATTCCTTTGGCTGCTGATCAGGAATGCTGTGTAACAGCATTCTTTGTGTCGACTTTTCACCAAGGCTTCTTTCATGCAGCTGCTTGGGAAAGGGCCAGCTAACAATGCAATGGTTTTATGTCATCCTTCAGGCCTTCTTCCCATCCCCTGGGTCAGCACTGGGATCTCCCAAGTCTATAAAAACACCACATGCCCGCTTTTCTTACTCTTAGCATTACTGGTGTCAGCAGCTCTCGCTGCTGGGTTTGCTGTTCTGATGTGTTTCTGTGGTATTAATGTCTAAGAGTGCGGATGGTATAATGTTATATATTTAGGCTTATGCATTTTGCAGAAGTGTTTGCCTAAAAATGCTCAGGTCCTTTTATAGAGATTTGCAAGATTTAGTATATTTATTTTTTACTAGGAAAGGCAGTAACATTATATAAGCAATACTAAAATATTTTACTAACAAATACACGTATTACCATATAATCTGTATTAAATATTTGCTGTTTATTTTACTAGTAAATACAATGTAAGAAAGTACACTGGGAACTTGGATAAAAATTTAGAGAAAGCTTTAGATAAATATTTATGACATTTCTTCCATTTGTTGTATAAAATGTCTTTAGAGAGGAGTAAGAGACTCATTAATGCCATAGCATGCAAGATAAGATGATTAAAGCTGTGAGCTTACTTAGTGGACCAGAGGGATGCAAGCCGGAGCTGTTTCAGAAACAAACTATTTGTTGTGCTGCCAAGTGAAGAACCAATGAGAATCTTTCATATGTACTTATTCTTTAGTTGAGGAGCAAGTATTAATAAATGCAGATTTAGATGAAATTTTGTAGTAAAGCTCTGTGGAATGGAGCCTTTTCTTCACAGATAACCGGTTTATTCCTATCATTTTTAGTATAAATTGTCACTTGATTCTGCATACCGGTGATGGGGTTGGCTGTCAGCTGCTGGGGGAGGGATCTCTAGCAGTTAGAGTGAGCACCCTTTTTCCTCTGTCTTTTCAAGGAGTGGATCAGACAGCGTAGTGAATAATACCATGTTAGCTGCAGCAATCTCTAAAATGGTGTTTGCCAGGTTAAGGAAACTGCGGTATCTTAAGCAGCCACATCTCTTCTGCAAGCTTTGTCATCTTTGCAGGAAAGGAAGGTAAGGGTTAAAATGGAGGTGTATGGAATGCTTTAATGAGGCATTTAGGCTAAGGGTTTAAAATAGTACTTAATCTTACCCTGTAGCAAATACTAACAATATTGGTCTTATGCACATTTTCTCTGGCTTCACTTTTCAGAGTGGGATGGGTCTGAGTTTTGGGATCAGCCCGCAGATGTGTTGGTGGCAGAACCTGGGGTGCAGTTCCCTGTAATCCAGACCTCTGCAGAAAAGAGAGGGCTGTGCTTTTCCCATGCTGGCTTGTTTTTTCACCTGTGGTTTTGTTTATGGTAAACATAAAACCTTAGCGTGCCTTTCATCAACTTGCTGATCTGACTGCAAGGTAAATTTCTGTCTTCCCCCAGGGTTAGTAATGAGATGAATACAATTTTATCTGCCTTGGTATATGGCAAGCTTGTACTTCAGGAAGAGGGAGGGTGGGACTTCAGCTTCTAGTGACAGCTCACAGTTGAAACGGATTGAGGTGTATCCTTAAGATACATCCTGCAGTGACCCTAATAAGAACACTAGTGTTTCAACAAAGAAAGATTTTTCCATGCTAAAAAGTGATGTTCACTTGGGTTAGGAATGAGTTAATGTTACAGATGACATAAAATTTGCTTAGTGAAATATTATGGACCCTTTAGGAACCTACGCAGAATGCTTAAGCAAATCTTACTCAGAGGTCGGACCAGAGTTAGGAGATGGTGATGACATCCCAGGGTTCTGTTCTGGGGACGAGGCTGCCATTGCAGCTGGACTTCTATGTGACTCCATGGTTCTGGCTTCCTGGCTGCTACTGTTCTGCTGCGCTCCTTTGGCGTTGATTGTACAGAGCCTGTTCTGCGCCTTAGCTCTCAGCCTTTTCTGTATTTGAGTGGTAGGATGGATTATTACTGTAAAAATCTTTGGTTGTTGTTTTATTGTGATGTAAAAGATTGTAAGAGCAAGGCTTTAAAATTCACACTGGAAGGTGATTGAATTTCTTTTCTGTGAAAGTGCTTGTGATTCAGTTTTAGACAGATAAACAGTAGTGGTAAAAGCAACAGTGTAGTTAGAAAGATAATGTACTGCTATGGTATTTATCTTTTTGGGTTTCCTTTGCTAATTTTAGATTACTTTGTTCAACTTTGTTTCTAGTTATAGAATTCTGTGTTGGCAAGAGCTTCTATTAAGTAGTGATGAAATAGTTACTTGTTCACTGTCATTGGGATGATAGGCCGTTTTTAGTTAAGGTTCTGGAATTTGAGATTTGCTACTCTGAACATTAATGATATTACATACTTAAATATAATTTGAATATGCAATATTAGAAGGTTTTCACTGAGACAAAAATTAGTTAGGCATCTGAAATCAGAATCTCAACAAAAGATCTGTGAAATGTTAAAATTAAACATTTGCCATGCTGGAACAAAACCTAAAATTGGCAGAACTCAATAGTGTGCTTTTCTGAGAGATACTTAAAGCTTTAAAAGTGGCATTGGGGCTCAAGTAAAAAGTTTTCGTAAGATTATATTCTAATTTTGAAGGCTTTTTGGCATGAATTTTCAGTTCTTGCCATTTGAAATAACTGTTTTTACTGTTACTGAAGTAGATCTTGGATTTGTTTCTATATGTGGTTTGATATTTTAATATTAATTGAGTCTGTTTCCTAAGATCGCTTCAAGGGAAAGTGTTAGAGTTACACTTGAGTTACCTTATAAAGCAAAGTGGATATGCATAAATATTTCTACTAGCATTTCCTAAAGTCACTGAAAGTAACTAGTAAGTAAGACTAGAAATTGCAATTGAAGTATATTGAATTTTAAGTTGTAAGTAAGCTTTGTTTTTGTTTTACTCTTAAGATGTGGGTGTACAGCAATATTCTTCACTCCTCAACACTGGGAACACTCAAAAGAACTAATTTAATTATGTCTTTCTATGGGCGGAGGTAAATGTATAGTTCCCCAAAAATATTGTAATAAGTTATTTGAATAGCAAGTTTATGGCTTATATATGGAACTAATTGAAAAATGTGAATTTAATGTGGCCTTAAATATTATAAATCCATATAAAAATGTTTTCTTCTTCAGCAGGTTATATATGCGCACAGTTTGGGTGGGTGTCTCTTCAGAATGTTGAATTATTCCTGAAAAAAAAGTGTCCCTGTCATCCTGTAAGAAATAATAGACAAAACCACTCTGAACATGGCAAGAGAGTCCCTGAGTTGTCTAAAGGGGAAGGGAGTAGCAGCTTCTCTGGGCCAGGCAGCAGAATGGTGTAAGTACTTGACAAGGACGAGGAACATATGGGTTCTGTCCTGTCAAATAGGAGAGTCTGAGCTTTCCAATGAAAATGGCCTACTCTGTCAGGCTAAATAGTCTTGTGTGTTTGTGTGTTGTTTCATTTTGCCTTTTAAGACTGGGCTAATATGGAGCAAAGAATGCAAATTAGCTAGAAATAAACCACGTGTGTTAATAAGCACGTGAAGGATCGTATGTAGCCTCGTGACTTTGCACTCTTGAGATGTTTTCCTGGGGAAGATGATACTGGATTTTTCGGTTTCTGCTCTCTCTGCTGTTTATGTATGTTTATAGAGTTTAAAAATGCAAAAGGCATAAGGAGGAGATAGAGCAGGAAGCAAAACCCTGGCCATTTGCTTTCCTCCCTAGGAAGATGGGGGAGGCATTTTCTCACTTTTCTGTGCAGTCAAAAGCCTGTTGGTTCCAGAAAACATTAGAAATAAAGTCAGCTCATACGCTAGTAGTAGTAGCTCATTCTTCCATTTGTGAGACAGAGAGCTGTCACACTTGCCTCCTTTGTCTGTAGGTGTCCTTGGTTCCATGCTTTGGAGTAGTCTTGAGTAATCTTTCGTTGTTCAGGAAAAAGATGATGATTGTTTGCTTCCTATTCTGTTTTCCACACACGTTTGGTCCTTCTGGGGTGAAACTGAATGTTCTTGACCACCCTTAACTGATTTTGTGGAGGAGTCTACACACCTTGCGAAGTTCTCCAGTGGTGGACATTGCACAGCCTTTTCAGGAAACCAGTCCTCAACCACACTTAGGAGGGAAGAATTTCTTCCCCGTGCTTTCTGAAGAAGGAAGTCCTGAATGTGCTGGTTTTGGTTCTTCCAGACGAGCTGGGTGTCGCTTTCTGATGTTTCAGTTTTTCTTAACAACTAAAGCTTTGGACAAAGAAACATTTAAGCATTTAAGTTCAGTGCATGGACTCTTTGAGTCCCAGTGGGAGGTAGTGCAGGATTAGGCATTTGTGGCTCATAATCTTCTGCAGCCTTCCCTATGATTTAACTTCTTATTGGACAAGTTGTCATTTTTCAGCAAGGTCAGATCGTGTAGGACCTAAAGAAGATACTGGAAGTAGGTGGAGAATGTCCCTCGTCCTCAGTTCCTTGCGCAGTTTTTAATCTCTTTTCCAAGAAGTTTATCAGTGCTGCTGTACTTCATTTGTTTCACTGTATAGATAATATATGTCACTTCTCTGTGGGTTTAATGAATTATTAGATTAATAGTTTTTCTGATTTTTTTGGGGGGAGGAGATTTAAAGGTAAATATTCACCATTAACACCATGTTAACATTTGCTTACCTGTCTCTAGTAGTAAGGTGGGTGTTGCTCAGGGCAGCGTGCAAATCTTAGGAAAGTCCTTATAAACACTAATTCCCTGAAGATATTTCAAACAGAACAGAAACGCTGAGGTTTTCATAGTTTTTTTTTTTTTTCCCCAGTCAATCTGTTAGTGGTAGTTTTAAAATGGTCTGTAGAAAATTTGTTAAAAGTAGCTCAAAATGGCAGTTTGTACTTCATTTTCCCTACTCTTTTACTAGTCAAATACTTGTTTCTTGTGTTACGAATTTATGAATATGATGATGAAGCAGCACAGTTGCTTCTGATGTTGGGTTATCTTTTGCTGAATTTAGGCAAGGATCAGTTTCTTACACTAATGGGGAACTAGCCTCTACTGGAACAAGCTTGCAACTCTCAGAATCTTGGTATTGAAAGAAAGCCTGAAATCAGTGGTTTTCTTTCAGAATAGGCCCTTCCATCAACCTCTTTGCCCTGCCCTTCATAATGCTATTTTGAACAATTAAGAATGTTTATTTCTTGAAGTGTTGTTAGTGCTCAATATGGTAAGTAACTGAGCAGTTTCTGATGACACCCCAAGTCAAGGGCTTAGAACAGGACTTGATACAGGAGTTGATCTAGTTAGGATAAATAAGTTGGCTGCATCTTTAAAACTATGAAAAAAGAAGAAATTTGTAAGTATGTTTCTTGGCTTTTATTTTTTTTTTTGGTATATATGTGTGTGCGTGGTGTGGGATTTCTTGCTTTAGAGAGAGTAGATGAGTCTGGTCAATTTAGAATGCTTTTGTTTAAATAAAAGGTGTACACAGGAAAGTCTCACATGAAGGTAATGCTTGCATGAATGCTACTTTCTTCAGACCGTATTTTCCTTCTGCGGGAATTTGCATAGTTTGAGTGTTTACTATGGTATTCCAAGGAATTTAAAGAAAGAACCTGGTTTTCCATTTGTGTTTGTATAACTCATTACTATCCGCAGTTCATGAATTATTATTTTTAGGAATTCTCCACACAATAAACTTGAAAATGTTTTACAGCTCATCTTAACATTGGGTAATATAAAATGAAATGTAAATGTGATTTAAGTCACTTATGTCTGCAATGTTCTACATAGTTAAAATAGTTGATGCAGAAAAGTGTTGTAAAAGGTTCTTTGTACAATAATTGAAATGTTCTTTGAGCTTCTAGAAAACATTAAAATTAAATACAATTATAACTTTTTGTAGGTTGGGCTCATGTGGTTTGTGCTCTGTACATTCCCGAGGTGCAGTTTGCGAATGTCGCTACAATGGAACCTATTGTGTTGCAGTCTGTTCCTCATGATCGTTACAATAAGGTATAATTATGTGTCTTTTTATCTTTATGTGATGTATTTATTTGAAAACTTGTGAGCTTTGATAATCTAAAACTACAGTTCTTAAAATGCAGTTTACATGAAATTTATAAGTATCTGTTGTAATGTTGTATGTTTTCTTCCATGACTCAGTAAGTTCAAGAATTAAAAAAGTTGTTCTGTTCAATTAAGTTGCAAAGTTATCTGCAATGTCTCATTATTCTTATACAGTGTAGGGGTTGTTTTCTTAATTAAAAATATTGTGATTTCTGAAGTTTATTTTGAAAGCAATGTGAAATATTTCCCATATGTAAGAATATTACCACATCTTATGTGAAATGTTGATATTAATTACCACTAGTCCTACTATTTTAAGTATTAGTAAGAAGTTCACAAACAAGAACAGTGATACCAATATATTACAGCAAAAGCTTGCAGACTTTTGCTTTTGTAAACAGTGTTTTCTTTAAGAGGAGTATTTGCCAATAGGAGAAATAGAATAACTGCTCCTAAATAAGTGTCAGTGAGATGGAATCTTTTTTGAAGTGTGGGAAGTCTTCATTTAAAAAAAAAAAAAAAAAGAAATTTGTTAATATATTATACTGATAGCTTATTTTTTCTGCTTGGTCTTCCACTTGTGCTACCTTTTCCCCACGACACCTAACTACTTCCTCCTTTGTTTTTTTTCCCCTTTTGTGGGCAGCAAACTGAATTTATGAGTAGTTTTATTAGCACATTTTTTGTGCAGTTCTTTTTAATTCTAGTTTCTTTCTCTTACTTTATTCCATGATGGTTTGTGGGCATAGGAGCAAAAGAAGAACAGACTATTAGATAAGAAAAACCACGTCATTTCCTGCTGGGAAACCAGTCCTTCTCATGTTGTTTCTGTGACTTCTCTTACATCTCTGATTTTCTTTCTTTCACTCTCTCAGAAAGATCCTTTTTCCTTTCTTTCTAGTTTTTTTTTCCTGTTTAATACACTGGTCTTTTCCTTATCTGTCTCATATTCTCATAATTGCTGTTCCATATGTTTTTCCCTTCTTACTTACCAGTGTATGAAAAGAGTCAAACTGTAGGTCTTCCTAATGTTTTCTCATGACATACTACCTGAGTATCTGTATCAGCTTTTGACTGTCAACTTCCTTCTGCATTCGCAAGAAAATGCAGTAGTGATATTAAGTGCAGAACTAATAAATCTTTTGTGCTTGGACACAAAGCAGTAGAGATTTGCTGTTGCAGATTCTTTTTTTTCCTGCTCAGCTTTGGGCCAACTGAGTATCTCTTTTTTCCTTTTCCCCTATGAGTAGTCATATGTATATATATTTAATTTGTAATGGTTCTTCCTTAATGTACTTAAAACATTTAATTGAATACTAATAGCATCCAGATTGTGTAGAGTTCCTATTGTTGTCAGAGTTTTAATTTTCTGCTTTTTTATCTAGTTTAACTTATTCTCCAAGTTAGCTGTCAGCCTAAAACTACTTTAATACAGGCCAGTATAGTACATTTGAAAATGTAATAACGTATCAGAAGTTACAAGATTTGGGGTCACAACTCCAGTCAGTTTCATTCTGCTTGTCAGCTTAGATTGGAAAAGAATGATTTCTAGAAAGATTTGATTTCCTGTGAAGTCCTGACTAATTTTGTGTATGCAGCTGTGTATGTATGGAAGTAGTCTCCCATGTGGAATTGGGGTAAAATGTAGGTCAACAAAAATGGCCATAAGGAAGAATTCATACCATAGTGTTTAAAAGAAAGAAAAACCTCCTTGGAATTCTTCCAGGGGATACTACTTGATTTACATAGGATTTTTTTATGTAGTTGTTTTCTAATTTTATACCGTAAAATATGTTATATTACGCAGTACAGTAATCTTGGGTACAAGAGGGAACACAGATGATGCCAGAGCATGAGGCTTTTGGCCACTCATTCCTGGAGCTTACCTGTTTCTGTGATAAAAGCCATCATGTTACAGAGTAAACCCACTGGGTGATCTGATTAGTGAGTTAACGGGAAAGCTCTTCTTGCACAGTTGCTTCCAAAAAAGAAATGGACTAGAAATTGCTCTCCTATTGAACAGTGTTTGTTATTTCTTGGCTGCTTATGCATGTGTAATCTCTTACTTGTTTTATGTGAGCTTTATTTGTCTTTCTTAGGTACGTTTGAAGTCTGAGGCAATTGAATATAATTATTGCTTTTAAGAGCCTCTTCAGAGTTGATTAAAAAATAAGTGCATTTGGAGTTTCTTGATCAATCTAATAGTAAAGGCTGCTGCTAAACTTTTATTTCATTATTTGCTACAACAATGAGAAACTTCTGTACAAATTCTAAGTTCAATTCTGTAAATAGACAATACTCATAGGCAGCTTTTACAAGTAGGGTAAACTGTTTCTGAGATAACTTTTTTTTGCAAGGCTTTCCTTGCCTCGTCTTCCCTTCTGCCTTTTTTTTTTTGCAGAGGTTTACGGTTTTGAATCTTTGAAGGAAAAATACAGACAACTTAAGGCAGCGCTTTGCAAAATGTCTTAAGATATTTGTATTGGATAGGCAGTCCACAATGTTGTGTTTAAACTTGTTTGTAATGTATCCAGCCAGTCTTTTTTTTTTTTTTTTTTAAATTTTCAGTCATTTTTCTGTAAACCAGTTTAAGGGGTCTTAAATGCAGCATACACTGTCGAAAAGCAGGACCTACATCCTTACTAAGTGGAACGCTTACACCACTTCTGAACATCAGTGAGGAAAACTTTTTAGGCAAAACTGACAAAACAGAACGCTAACTGGAGCATGAGCTCCAGCTGAAATCTGCTTACAGAGCTACCTTATGTTGAAAGATAGAAATAGTTATTCAGATGCAGTTGATAGATTATGACCTAGTTTGTTCACAAATCTTCATGTGTCAGGTGATGGTATGGAAAGCTAAAAAGTGGCCAGTGCCAAATGATCAAATGGATAGTGTGCAGTACTTGGTACAATGGGAACAAGGCAAAGAATCAAGTCCCCTTTCCTCAGCCTTCAAATGTTAGGAGATAGGATATGGTTTTGGGTTGTATTAGCTACTGCTCTTAATGCTTTTTTTGAATTCTTTTTATCTTGTTTCTTTTTTTCCTCCGCATTTTATTGAGAATGTTTTATAAAAATCATATAAGCTGCCATTATATCTCAGTAAGGCAAATTTACTGAGAGAAATTCTGTGAAAAGATTTTCAGGTAATAGAAAACTCATTTTCATTTTAGCATGTCTTTAAGCTTGAAATAGGTTTAGTATATTAATTTAAACTTTGTTTACAGAGAGTTCATACTTGATTACTTTCTAAGATGCTTATGAAGCTAAGTCTGAAATTAATGTGGAACTTTGTTAAACACAGTATTTAATTGAAGGTAACAGAATGTCATGTGAATATTGAAGCATGCTATGAAACTTCTGAAAATTGTTTACACCAAATGTGCAAGTAAAATTTTAAGCTTGCAGCTTTTCTGTTGGTAGTTTGTGTAGGTGTATGCATATATACCTTATGGTTCCTACTGCTGGTAGGCACTCAGTCTAGTTTGATATTTCTGAGTGTCATTGGTACAAGTAATGTTAAATGACTGTCAAAATGATTGCAACTTAAAAAGACGTAAATGCAAACTTGAAAGCAAGGAAAATCCCAAAGCTTAATGCTATTAGCCTTTGGTTGTTTAACCATTTTGGCTGATTGAGTAGCAATATAGAATTTAAATAAATTAGTATTTGTACTGCCTTAGCATTGATGAAGTGTTACACAGATCCAAAGTGCCTACCAGATAATCTTCTTTTGCAAACAAATGTAATTAGACTTCTTTATAAATAAGTTATTACATAAGGTTAGCTGCAGAATCCAACACTTCTCACCCTAGAGTTTCCTGTAACACGTAACTCGTTTGCTTTCCATCATGTTAAGTATTTTTTCTTTTATAGACATGCTATATCTGTGATGAACAAGGCAGAGAAAGTAAAGCAGCCACTGGTGCATGCATGACATGTAATAAACATGGATGTCGACAAGCTTTTCATGTAACATGGTAAGCATATTTTATTATTTAACATCTCTGAAAGAATTTTCTAGAAAGAGTCAACTCCATACTATAAAATGAATAAGTACTTTAATTAGAATGTTTTGGAATGAAGAAATACAATGAAATGGTTTGTGTAGAAATACTTTTTTTATTAGAATTTACTGACTGTATGGCAGTGGTATCATATACATTGCTGGGAGCTGTAGAAGTTGCCTAATAATGCTCCTTCATATTGTGTTAAGTGCTCTGTGCTCACGTGAGTGAGATTTGGTGTTTCTCATCCTATTTTCTTTTTTTATATGATTTTTTATAGGATATAGGAATGGGAAGGAATGTGAATTGTTGACCTGCTGATTTGATATTTCGTTTTGATAAATAGTAGGGAAAAGTGTTGAAATATACATTAAAAATGCAGTTAAGAGACTGCTTCTGGTTTTCAGACATTTGGAGTAATTCATCTCACTAGCGTTACGTAAATGGTGCGCGTCTATCCTGAACTGTTTAGGTTTCATCTGTAGCTGCTGGAGAAAAAACAGCCATGTCTGTCTGATTCATTCCACTTTGAGCTATTGTGGTTGGCAAGCACTCAGGAGATGCTTGTCTCACTATATGGGTTTTAAAAGAGACTGTATAATTAGATGACAACAAATATCAGCTAGTAAGATGAGGCAAAGGGAATTCCACCCTGAAATTTCTAGGGGATATTTACTCTTTCAAATTCAGCTGAAGCTATTTTGTAATAGCGGATTTACACAGATTGTCTAGGTACGTTATCTGTTATCTGTACTCATCAGTTTTATGAGTGCCCCATTGTGCTTCATCATTTCTGTGCACCAGCTCAGCCTAAGAAAAGGTGTTTGCACGCATACTGAAAAGTTTTTTCTTCAGTGTCATCAAATGTTACTTTGAATGTCTTGTTCAGATTAAGTACTGATTTCTCTGCAACACTTCTCATCCTCATTTGCAGAGGTGGGGGCCTCTCTGTTGCTTTTTTTTTTTTTTTTGGTCCTTCAGTACTTAATTATCTGGCGGGATGTTGAAATCTTACTTCTTCATAACCATCTAATCTTTTCATTGGATGTAATCAATGTCAAGTTTGGTTTTATGGTGAAAATAGACCTTGCTCCTGAAAACTTGCAGACAGAATTTTTTAATGGGCGTGAAAAAAATACACGCATCCAGTTGTTTAAAAGAAGAGCCCTTTTCATCTGTCTCTTTCTTCCAAAATCCTGTTATCAGTGAGTGTAAAAAGAACATGGGAATCACATTCAAAATAAAAATGTTTACCATTCGTAACCTTGCCCATTCTTAGAATTTTTATTTCATTGTGTACAGATTTGTACTGTAAAATTATGTCTAACCAGAGAGTCCTGTATTGATACTGTATTGAGGATATCGAGAGACTTCTGTAATATTTATAAAATGGAAGGAAAATGTGAAAACTACAGAAAATAGAGATCAAGCTGTGTCAGTTCTGTGTCAACAAAACTAATGTCTAAGGAAGAAGGAGCTGGAGTCCATCTGTTTTTGTATGACAAGCTTAGAATGACAGATCATTGCTTATAGCTGGCATCTGCTGTAGGTGAGCATGTATTTAGTGGACAGTATTTCAGTATTTCTGGATTGCACAAGAATGTGATATATAAATGAGGGGAAAGTGATTTTTAAAAACAATGAAAATAAGCTGCCATGTATGTTGTTCTTTCATTTACGTACTTTATTGCATGACTTTGTCTGTAACACTACATTATTATGCTAATGAAAATGACGTAGAAAATGAAATTTAATACTTGGTTTTTCAATATCTTAGTTGGTTTTGATACAGAAAATAAATCAGCTTTACTAATGGTGAAAAGCAAATTTGATGTGAAAAATGTAGGTGAATAAGGTAATATTAGCCCAGACAAAGTGACATTATAAGTCATTTTCTTCTTTTAAAAGAAATTAACCTGCCAGAGTCTTTTAAACCAGTGAAATATGGTTAGATTTATTATGTCACTGAAGTTCTATTTAAAAAAAAAAAAATAATAATTTTCTTGGCAGAGCAGAAGAGGATATATGCAACTTCAGAAGAATTTCTTCTTTGGATCTACACTTCAGTTTTGTTTAAAAACAAAGCAAAAACCAACCTATTCTTTCTGTACATAATTTTGACTTCAGTTTGAGCTAATAATAGTTGCCAACTGCTTGATTTATTTATTTGTGAAAGCAACTCAAATATTTTAAGCTGTACATTTGTGTGAGCGGCTTATAGGTCTAGGAAAAAGTCATGAAAGTCATCAGGTGTAAGTAACCGCTGGATTTTCGCTGATTTACAAAGGTGGGTTAGGTGCTGGCATGCTGTTAGAAATCACTTGTGTGGAAATCTCCTTTAATTAAATACAGATACAAGTATTTGTATGTTATCGGCTGTGTTATTTTGGTACCAGTTGATATTTCCTTGTCTTGAATATTGTTTGGTTTGTTTCCAGTGCACAGTTTGCAGGACTTCTTTGTGAAGAAGAAGGCAATGGTGCAGACAATGTCCAATACTGTGGCTACTGTAAATATCATTTTAGTAAGCTGGTAAGTAATGGTTAAATTCTGTACATAAATGACACTAACTTATTTTTTCACTCTGAATTGCTATTAACGCTAGGAATATTTTTGTGTGGCTCAGAAAGTCGATTATTTTAGGATAATACAGTGTTGTAATTGCAGTTATTTAGATTCTAGATAAAAACGTTTTTGTGTTTATTTTCTAAACGTGTATTTTTTCCCTCTGGCAGAAATAGTTTTTATTTGTATTTTTTGTAATTAGTAGTTGAAAATACCTTTTTTCCTTGCTATTCTGTATATTGGATTATAAAGAAGGCTTGCATTTCTTTCTCCATCTGTCATTCTGTTTTTGCTGTTCTTCCTTCTGTTCTGTCTTCACTGTGTAGCCGGTGGATTTCCCACTCATTAGTTCTCTTAAACACAACCTCAAGAACCTGGCTTAGGGTTTGATCTTTTTTAAAAAAAACAAAATACTTTGAAACTTCTCAGTTTCTTCAGCAGCTTTTTGTGTCAGACCTTGAGCTTTCCATTTAACACCTGTTTGGCAGTTCCAAATATGTGCGTATGTGTGTGGACTTACAGAGTCATAGAATCATTGGAATTGGGAGGTACCCTTAAAGGCCGTCGAGTCCAAGTGCCTTGCAGTGAGCAAGGAGAGCTACAGCTCGATCAGGTGCTCAGAGCCCTGTCCAGTCTGACCCTGAGTGTCTCCAAGGGCAGGGCTTCTATCACCTCTCTGTGCAAGCTGACTTAGAGGGCTTAGTGATATTTTAAAAACATTATTTATGAATATTGATGTATGAAAATTAAAATATATAGACTGAAATTCATATGTTGCTGTGAATACGGTTAAATTTGTAGGTTACTTGTTCTCACTGCTGAAAAGCTGAATATTTTGGAGACTTGCTCAAGTTGCAGTGAGGTAAAAACAGAGCCAATGAACCATTTTAGATTTCTAGATTATAAGCTCGGGGAGGTTAGCTCTGTGAATATAGTTGAGTTTGTTTCATAATGAAGATAAGTCAGTCTAGACTCAAGTTTATTTAAAAAAAAATAAATTTTGAGCTAAGTATATGGAAAAAAAATATGCATTACTTAGTGGTAAAGGCAAGCTCTACACTTTTATACATTTGATTTTAATGTGCTAGTGCAGCTGGCATATTGAGAACATGTACGACTATTTAAAACGCAAGGTAATAGTAAAGACACAGCATCGTATTTGTCATGATAGCTTGCCGTTAGAGGTGGTAAGAACAGTAAAGGCTGCAAAGATCATCCTAGTGTTCTAGTGTTTCTTTAGAGATATTGAGACTGTTGATGCCTGATAAATTCAGGTATTTGTTATCTATTACTGAAAATGATGGATGTTGTATATCTACTGAAAACTTTGGCTGGAAAAGCACTGACTTGAAGTTGTTTATACAACTCAGTTATGAACTACCTCAGTTACAATACAGTGGCATACGCATTTTGGTCACTGGCTAGCATAAAGTATTTGTGGTTTCAGACTAGGTTCTTGAACATTATGGAAATACAGGAAAAAATTCTGTGTACTGCTTATGACACAATTGTAGCACTCTGTATCCTATTTAAAAAAAACAACACAATTTAAATGAAAATACTGCAGAGAGGTCACTTGTGTAATAAATGGTGAAGCCATAAAACAACTGCCTCACGTTGCATTTCAGGCATATGACAGTGTTAGTGCTGCAACTTCTTCATTTGAGCAGCATCTTTTCTGTTTTATGTTGTGAAAACTTGAAAATGTGTCTAGCATCTTTTAACCTTTAGAAGATGACATATCTTTTTTTCTTTGTTGAAAATGTTTTGACTGGGAGGTATAGAAGTTAGTAAAAGGATAAGCATCTTCTGGATGTACATTCAGTAGTCTTGCTGATTTTACTAGTGTCATTTGTCAGGCTTTCTGTAACTGAACTTCTTTTTTCTTCAAGTAGTAAGGCATTTTATCAGTTGAAATGCTTTATATTTTTTATTCATTCAAATGATTCCTTTTGTATATCCATAAATATATTTTCTCTTTTTAGAAA
Organism: Numida meleagris; assembly: GCF_002078875.1. Classification (NCBI taxonomy): domain Eukaryota; kingdom Metazoa; phylum Chordata; class Aves; order Galliformes; family Numididae; genus Numida; species Numida meleagris. The sequence goes on along the minus strand of NC_034410.1, from coordinate 17,508,442 downwards.
AAGAGCAAACGGGGATCTAATAGGTCATATGATCAAAGTTTAAGTGATTCTTCCTCTCACTCTCAGGATAAACATCATGAGAAGGAGAAAAAAGTAAGTGGATTTGTCGTTGCTAATTATGTGGCACATCTGCTTAATAGTAGAACTTTCTGATAAACATCTAGCTTGTGCTGAAAAGCATGAAGGAAACACTGTTCCTGAAGTGCTGGATAACACAGGTGATAAGCTAGGGGTTCTAGGATCCATAGAAGAAGCATCTTCAGGTGTGTTTGTGTGTGTGCCTTCCTTTTCCTGTTTCTTTAGGGCTAGTTTTGGGATACACAGTGAAACGTGTCTATTGGGAAGGCTGTTTCCGTGCAGCTTTATTTGCTTTAGTTTTTCCATTAGAGATTTTTATTTTTTGTGTAGTCTTTCTGACTAGGAGGGAAAGAACAAAGGGAGTATATTTTTTCAGCAAATGTCTGAGTAATCAATATCTAGTTCATTATGTTTGTTTGTTGCATGTTTTTCCTTATCAAGAATCTCAGATCTCACGTTGACACATTTTAATGGTACTGGTGATCAGATCCACCGTGGTGGCAGAATATCTTGTAATACACCTGGGATTTTTCCAGTAAGGGTACAAAGGTAGCAAACCAATTGCTAACTTTCTATCACTGGTGACTTCTTGTAAGAATTTGCCTTCACATCTATTAAAAATGAATTTTAAATTTATGGTGACAGTTACTTCACATTTCTAGTGCTGTGGATCAGTAGTTGTCTATGGGAAATTTTTCATCTAAATATTACACAAAGAAAGAACAGACAGTGACACAATAATACAAATTAGCTTTGAATCTTTTTTTTTAGCCCCCTTTCTGAGAATACATGCAGAACTGCTTACCTGTGTTCATCCTATACAGCTAACTTAGTAGGGTTTTCTGTGAGTATGGGTGGACTTGGATTATAGAAAAGCATTAAAATCGAAAAAACAAAACAAAACATGTACTGAAAATATGTATTAATCGTGTATTATATGGAGGAGCTAGTGACAAATGCCTGTCTTCAGGCAACTAGTCTCCTTAACATTGGATTTGTTTTCAAGCTTACTTCTACTCTGGGTGAGCGTTGATCTTCATTGTTCCAGGATTACCTTTTAAAAAGATGCCTTTAGGTCTGGTTAATAGTAGTGGTGTATATTCTGTTTTCATCTGATGCTGAAGCAGTATGTGCAGTGCCATGTAGTAGTACCTCTAAATCAAAATGTGACTGAAAATAACAAGTATGAATTCTTGGCAGTTTCTTTTCCTGGCAACGTGGGTATTGAAGGAAACAATTTTAAATGAGACTACAGTATTACCTGCAAGTTCAAGCTGTACTAATATTTGCCTTATTTTTCTTTAATTTGCTTAATCTTTCACTGTTATTGTATTGCAGGTCATGCTTTGTAAAAGTACATGCATGGATTTTTACTCAAATTGACAAAATGTTAAAGTTGAATTTGAAGAAACTTTGAGTTGTTTCACTTGTCTGACCTGTGCAAAGAAAAAAAGTGACTTAAAAAAAGTGACTTTGACTGGAGATACTATATTCAGGCCATAATATCTCTAAAGTCGCTTGAGAACACCAATGTATCTTCTGTTTGTTCTGCCAACTGCTTGGCTTCTCTTGTACTGAGCTCTTCTTGAAACTGTTAGTGTTGTGTTTTTCCTTTGCAGCTCCTGACCCTTTTCTGCAACTATGATAAGTTTGCCATAAATAGGATTTGAAAGTTTCTTCTACCTTTCATGAACTGAAACATTGTACTCCAGATTATGTGACCTGTAGTACCAGGTGGAGCAATACTGTTTAATGCAGTTACCTCTGGACTGATGTTCAGAGGTTCTCATAGCATGTTATAGCATCTTCATGTAATCAAGTTTAATTTGCTTTATATGTTGTATCATAAGGTGCTGTTTTAAGTTAAATTAATTGATGATTTAAACCATTACTTGGTAGAAAAGAGATGCACTTTTCAGAATTTGCAAATCACTGAAGTTTTCATGGCGACAAACTTCTGTTTTGGAGTTTTGTCTGGTATGTCTAGCAGTTAACAAATGATCGATGCTTTGCAAAATATTGGTCAATGGAACATATTTGGTATGGAGACTGTAAGAACAGGCGTTAGCAGATATAGCTGCTTTAAACAAGTTTTGGATCACTGAAGAAAGGCAGAGGTCACAATCCAGTAATAAAGAAAGAATCACTTACCTCTTTCTGAAGATTAGGGCTCACCAAACACTTCAAAGGAGGCAATCTCTGAGTAGAGATACTTCCCTTGCAGCTTCCAGCCCTGAAATGAGGTTAGGGAAATGTGGGCCCGGGGTCCGCCCCTTCCAGTCCCACAGGTGAATTGCTTCCACCTGTGCTCCCAGGGCTGGCCATGTCCCTTCACCAGGTGCTCAGTCACTGGTTCAGGCTGTGACCTCACGGTTCCCATACGGAGGCTCATAAGGTAAAACTGATAGAATCATAGAATCATAGAATTGCTCAGGTTGGAAGGTACCTTCAAGATCATCAAGTCCAACCACAACCTAACCATGCTGCTCTAACAAGCCACCGCTAAATCATGTCCCCGGGCACCACATCCAAACGGTTTTTAAACACATTCAGGGAAGGTGACTCAACCACCTCCCTGGGGAGCCTGTTCCAGTGCTTAACAACCCTTTCTGGAAAGAAGTTTTTCCTTACATCCAACCTAAACCTCCCCGGCGCAACTTGAGGCCATTTCCCCTTGTCCTGTCACCTGTCACCACTGGGAAGAGACCAGCCCCGCCCTCACTGCAATCACCTTTCAGTATTTGAAGAGACCAATGAGGTCTCCTCTCAGTCTCCTCTTTCCCAGACTAAACAGCCCCAGTTCCTTTAGTCTCTCCTCGTAGGGCATACTCTCCAAGCCCTTCACCAGCCTTGTTGCCCTTCTTTGGACCTGCTCCAGCACCTCCATGTCCTTTCTGTACTGATCATCTCCATGTGATGACTCATTTTGTTGGAGGAGAAGGGTAATTATTTAGGGTGACTTTTCTTATTTTCTCTTCTGCAAATCCATTTGGAATCTTGATTGTTCTCAGAGTAAATGCTTGTATTTGCTTGTAAATGCTTTTATTTCTATATAAATAAAGAGTTTTAGGGAGGGTTTTTTTGTACTGTCTTTCATTTTTGTACTTTGGAAATCAATACTAAAAAGCATTATTTTGCAGTAAGAATGGGTTGGTCTGAAAATATTGGTATGGATAGCTGTCATTTTTGTAAATGAACACTGAGTTGAAAAGATTTGTTTTCCTTCAGAATAAATATTAGTCTCATTTGGGCACTGTGCTTACAAAGTTAATGTGTAAAGATGTAACAATAAAAAAAAACAACTAAGAAGCTTAGGTATAATTTAATTATAATGAACAATTTGAAACTACAGAATAAATAGCTTAGTTACTCTCTGATTACTGTGGCGCTAAAAATGCTTAGTTGTTAAGGGGAGATGTTATTTAGAAATGATTAGAGATGAGTCTGTGTGCCTATTAAGTAGGATTGGTAGTATGTTGCTTGACATTCTGCTATAATTTCCCTTTTTTCACTGCCCAAATGTTTACCTCAAGGTTTCTGGGGAAAAACTCTGGGAACAGGAGGCTGTAGAAGAACACCTTATTTTGCTGATATTCCTAGTAGCTATATCTTTGGAAAGAACAAAAGCAGAGGTTTTGAATATCTGAGATCAACCTTTGTGTCACAGAAATGTTTTGTGGCACTTGTGGAAAATTCAGCAAGCTTACTGGCATTTTGTGTTTATTAATTTTAAAAAAAGAAGTTTTTAGCAACTGAAACAGCCAAAAGTCTGTTTGTATCAGAAGTGCATTGATATATATGGACTAGGACAGAGACATTTATAACTCTTTGCTACAATGTGGTAATAGCCTCTGTAAACTATACAACAAGAATTCTATGGCTAGCAAAATTTAGAAATTCTCCTTACAGTAAACTTTACTTTTTTTTCCCTTAAAGAAAAACAATCTGTGTCTGTTAATGCTGGCACAGCTGAATGGTGTAAGGAAGGACTTGAGAGAGTAGTATAGAGGAGCCTTAGCTGCTCTTTTATTTCTTTTGTGAAACTATTTCACTTTGGCTTTTGTAGTAAGTTCTTTCCACTCTCATCAAAAGACTTTTTTTCAGAAGGAAAGATCACATTGCTTCTTCAGATTGCCTCCTTACCCTGCAGGGATCAGTTAAAGGATCAGTTAAAGTTAAGGGATTCAGTTAAAAATAGCCATTATATACATATATTATTAAGTCTTTATATTTTATTCATTTTTATGACATTATTTACTTTAGTTTCATCAATAGTTTTCAAACACTTTGAAGTAAAGGCATTATTGGATTGACTGATTTTTGATTTTTTTTTTTTCTTCAGTCTCAATGTGTTGTAGTGTCCTTTGCTTAACTCCTTAGTGTTGGTACTCGGCCGCATTATAAGATAGAGGAAAGTAACTTTCGAACAACTACAGTAAAAAATAAACTGAAATTTGAAGTGAGTTGCACCTTTCTTATTTGAGAAAATTATGCAGTGGACGTTGTTAGTAATTTAAAAACAAAATGTTATCAAAATATTAAAAATAGGCTATTAAGTTTACTGCTTGATTTTGTTTCCATTTGAGCAATGTATCTGCCTATATTTGTGTTCTGTAACAATAACTATGAAAGATGTAGAAGTAAATGGTGCTTTAAGATACTCTTCTTATTTGCTTTGGATTCTAGATTACACCACAATTATTAGTACTACATGTTGACTTTGTTTGACTTGTGACTCTTTGACTTGTTTGACTTGCAGCTGTTCCTAGAAGGTATTCTTGATTCTTTTTTTTTTTTTTTTTTTTAAATAAAGTTGTACCTACATGCTGTTCACCAGACACCGAGTTTTGCAATTAAAGGTGAACTGGAATGTTTAGCTTACTGAACCAGGAAAATGAAATGTATCCCTTTTGTTTGCCATTGTATTTGCGTATTTCTTGACATATATTTGAATGGTATCTTTAAAGCTACCTCGCAGACAGTGTAGCATTTCATAGTATGTAACGTATGTTCTACAGACTTGCAGTTTTTTATAGGAATAAATGAAGGTGAGCATGGACAATAAATAGAATAATAGGTAGCTTAGATTGGGAGGGACCTCAAACATCATCCGGTTCCAACCCCCTACTGTGGACAGAGTTGCCAGCCAGTAGATTTGGCTGCCCAGAGCCTTATCCAACCTGGCCTTGAAAGCCTCCAGGCATGGGGCATCCACAGCCATGTCATTGAGAAAGGTGCTGAAGAGCACTGGTCCCAAGACAGACCTCTGGGGGATATAACTCGTGACCAGCCTCCACCTGAACATATTGCTGTTGATCACAACCCTCTGGCTTTGACCATGCAACAAATTCTTAATCCACTGAACAGTACAGCCTTCAAATCTGTATTTCTCCAATTTAGAGATTAGAATGTGGTGTGAGACCATGTCAAAGGCCTTGCAGAAATCCAGGTAGATGACATCACTTGTCCTTCCTTTGTCTACTGGTACTGTTGTTCCATCTTAGAAGACTTCCAAATTGGTCAGTCACGATCTGGCCTTGGTGAAGCCATGCTGACTGTCTCAGGTCATTTCCTCACCCTGTATGTGCTGTATCATATCTTCCAGGAGGATCTGCTTCGTGATCGTCTGAGGCACAGATGAGATGTTCACCAGCCTGTAGCTCCCTTGGTCTTAGATTTATTTCTCATTTTCTTAAAAATGGGAGTGATGTTTCCCTTTTGCCATTAACTGGGGACTTTGTCTGACAGCCACAACTTTCAAATATAGTGGGGAGTGGCTTGGCAACCACATCAGCCAGTTCCTTAGGACCTTGGGATGCATGTTGTCTGGCCCATAGACTTGTACACTTTCAGTCTTATGAGGCAGTCTCGGATGTGCTCTGCTCTTACAGTGGGAGGGATTTCACTTCCCTGACCCCCACCTAGAGGGTCAGGGACATGAGAGGTGTGGGAAGCCTGACTGCCAGGGAAGTCCAAGGCAAAGAACCTTGGTCTTCTCCGTATCTGCTGAAGCCTGTTCCACCTTCTTGTTTATCGGAGGGGGTACAATCTCCTTTGCCAATCTCTTCTCACCAGTGTTTCTTGTTATTTTTCACGTCCCCTCACCATGTTCAGTTCCACCTGTGCCTTGGCTGTCCTGATCCCTGCATGTCTGAACAGTGTTCCTACATTCTTCCCAAGCCACGTATCCTTGTAAACACTGCCTGTATGTTTCCTTCTTCTCCCTCAGTTTGACCAGCAGTTCCTTCTTCAGCCATGCTGGTTTCCTGCCTCTTCTGCTTGATTTCTTATGCTGGGGAATGGAAAGCTCTTGTGCTCTCAGAAAGGTGTCCTGAAATAGTTGCCTTAATTCAGTTAATTTGCACCAGTTTTTTGAGTTCATGAATTCCTACTTTATAAACTGAATAGAACTAAGTATCCACTGCTAAGCATTGACATGAAACTGTCTAAATAACAAGAGGAACACGTGTATGTCTCTCCAAAAGTAATGATTCCTATTTATTTCCATGGAAACTACAACAGATACAAAGAGCACAGTAAAACTATTTGATAGAGCAAAGTCTCAGCTACAAAACGTTATTTTTCAGTACAGTCACCACCATTAGCTGTGCATTTTTGCCAGCGATGAACAAGATTGTGTGTGCTGTGTTCATAGAAATCTCATGGCCACCCTCAACGTGTCTTGTCTTTCACGTTGCTGTCATCTCTGCTGAACCGCACCACCCACTACCTCACTGTGCTCACATCCACTGTTTGATCTACATAAATGTTCACCAAGTGTCGATGAATGTCAGTGGGTGCCATTTTTTCTGCATGGAGGCATTCAATTCCACCCCTTTGCTTCATATGCACTTCCACATCATGCTATTCTGTCATCCTGCCCCTCTGGTGCCATCTGTCACATGGCAACAAAATGTAATGGAATATTGGCTGGAAGGTTCAGTCTCTACTGCCATACCACCGACATTCACCTCTGACGTTGTGGGCCAACAAAATGAAGCAGGAGGCACTGCTTTTGGAGCACTGCTTGTAGTTTAAGTCTTGAAAGAGGAGTAGTTCATTCTGCGTTTGTTATATGCTACTCTTGTACCAAAGGGAAGCTGTGGATTTTTTTGGCAATTTTTCTTGCCAGTTCTTGATTGCCAGCTAAAACTGACGTGATCACTGTATTGAAGTGAGCTTTTTGAGTCTTTCAAGTGACAGTGTCGAGGATTGGCAGTTAGTAACAGGTTTCGTGCTTAGGGATGAGTATGTATGTGCTTAAATAATGTTGCCAGTATGTTCTGCCTCATCTTGTAAACTACCCCTTGTGTATTTTCTTTTACCACTGTGAGTGTAGCAATGCTGCTACTGCATTAAGTTTTCCTGCTGTGGTTTATACTGTATAAAATGATAGATACCTGAGTGAGAGCTGTTCTTGTTAAGACAAGATAAATTAGGGCTTGAATGTGAAACGTGTGGACTGTGGGCATCTTTCATTCTGGAATTGTTATGGCTATATTACTAAAAACTACTAGTCGCAAATAAGAGCCAAGCAGGTCTTGTATTAGGGATTAGTAGGAGCAATACACAGTTGTTCATGAAGGACATGAGTTGTGATAGTGATAGCTGTGGATTTTCAAGCTTCAGTGATGGAAAGATGGTGCAGAAAATCCATGAATGACAAAAGAACAGTAAGAGTGCTCTGATAAAAGGACATTCTTATATGTTGTAATTATTTGAGGGAGTGAAAAAACAGTGGCTGAAAAATAACTGTTTAGACATCTGGATGGTTTTGCTTGCGAGAATCACTAAGGGAATTAGATTTGAAAATACGCTCTAAAAACTTGGGACAACCACAGGCACTGGAGGTCATGGCTTTTGTGACAGAGGGAATACTCTGCCAGTCAGAGCCCTTGTTAAGAGTATTTATTTTCTGCTTGAAAAAAAGTGTCGAAGATTTGCTCTGCTGTCAGCCAGTTGATACCAGTGCCTTCTCTAGAATGGTGGGTTTCGAGTGGCTTTCAGGATGGGTATCTTGGGAGCTACGAGTGATCAGAGAAGCATATCTGATAAAGGTGAAGTGTGCACTGAGTTGCCATGAAGGACCAGCTGTTTTTTTTTTTTCCTGTAAGTGGGAAAGATCATTGGCTTGTGTGTCCTTTCAGACTGACTTGATTGGAAGTTTTGATATTTGTTAAATGTTGTGGGAATTCATGTTGCTTTGTTACTCCTTTTCCAGATCAAGAAGTGAATAATATTTTAGAACTCTTGCTATGCTATGTATTCATCTTTATGGTGAGATGAGTGTGCAACTGCAAAGAGTCAATTTATTGGAAGCTAAGGCTCTTCATCTCAGCAGGTTGTTGAAACATTTATTCTTATCTGTGTAAAACCTGAGCATTCATTTCAAAGGTTTTCCTGCAAGTGAATTTTTCTTTACTTTGATGTAACTTCCATCTGGAGTCAATTCACGTTCAGAAGTAGGATGTTAGAATTTTTGTTAGAAAGGAAAAAACAAGAAAAGAGGAAAAAATGGAGGTATGATTTGTTAGAGGAGGTATAACCTAAAAGAAGGAGGGAATATAGAGCAAAGAACATCAGGCCTCCTGTGGTCAGTATCTTCATATGTAAAAGGCCTTCAGGTGGTGCACCCTTCCAGCATCTTGCAGCAACACCTGCCAGTGCCATCTGTGTGCACCTTGGAAACCTGTCCTAGCAAACTTTGTATTGATATTTTGGATCTGGGAGAGAGATTTGATGAGATGCTAACGCTTTAACATGCTTGATTTAAAGCATGTTCTTTTCAGATTGTTCAAGTTGTTTATTTTATGTACCTGTGCATCCCTTCCCTTCTTTCCTATTTTGTATCCATCCCTCTTTCCTTCTTCACGACAAATCCGTTTGTATTGAGAATACTATCAAAGTTATTCCAGTACATTACAGAATGTAATTTGAAGTCTTCCTGGCTGTTATTTTGATCAGAATTCTACATTTCACTGTCTTTCAGACAAAAATAATGGTAGAAGTAAAAGAAGGAAGTCAACTGATACTGTAAAACATGTTCATTTCAATGTTTCCTGTTCTTTATTGATGTTGCTACAAAGTTTCATCTTAAAGAATTATAAAGTCATTGCCTCATTGTTCCAAAATTATAAAAATTTCTTCAGGGTAGTTTGAATTTCCTAGTAAAATAATGAAAATTAAATAAACTTATGCAGTGGCTTCGGTTTCCATTTCATGACTTCATTCTCGAGGCTTGTTTAGGATTCACTGAAATAGTTCATTGAAACAGTTAAATTTATCTGAACGTGTTCACTGATGATACAGAAAGCTGAGCAACTAGCACCGATGAAAGGCTTTTGAATCAACTCTTTATTGTGCTTGCAACAGATCTGATAACACAGGAATCTTGGGGTAGATGTTGTTTTCTCCTGATTCCTGCTTGTATTCTGGCAGTGCGGGATAGCACTTCTTGAATTGATACATTTAAGAAATTACTGAAGACTGTGCAGTGCAGTTGAATGCAGTTGAATCCCTCTTCCCTTATTTTTTCTTCCGCCAGGTTTTTATTTTCCAGGTCCAAAAAGCCTGAAACAAGCAGTCCCCTCTCCAAAACAAAGCAAAATCCTCTGATCTAAACTTCTCTCAACAAGTTTATGTTAGGTGTTCAAAACTTAAAATCCTACTTTGTGGCATACGTTGTTGTAATTATGAAACCTGTACACTTTGTTAAGAAAGGGCAGATTCCGGGTTTCTATTTAAAAGGCACATGGGAAGAAAACTGTCACATCTGTATATGGAGGCAAAACAGAAAATGAAAAAAACCCAAACAACCCCTAAGCCCAACAACAACAAAACAAATTAAAAAAAAAAAAAAACCCAAGGGAAGCAAAAAACAAACCCAGAAATCCCCACCACTCGCTTGAACCTTTCTTTGAGTCATTAAAAGTTTTACAACAATCATAAGGACTTTCTGTATTGTATTCTGGCATGTACAGTTTTTTGCGTGACATTTTGGTGAAGATCGTTTTGGTACTTTATTTATGAATTTTCTTGGCTGAACTGTATTTGCTTCATCTCTAAATTGGGTTGTAAGTTGAATTAAATGGGTTTGGAGCTAGTTGAAGACTAAGTGATCTCTCAAAGTCAAGTGGTATTTATACTTAATTAAGGTAAAGATAAATCCTGATTTGTTTTCCAGACTTTGCAAGTAGCTTGTCAGTTAACTGACTGTAGTTTATTAGAGAATTAAAGAACCTGTTCTCCTATGCTGTCAGTCTGTTGCCACTAAATATATTTCTGGTATTTCTTCTGTTGTGACTGAAATAGAAAGCTGATACTTGGTGATATCTGAATAGAGTATGCACATATTACATCTTGTTGTGGTACTTGGTAAGAGTGGCTGTGCAGTCAGTCACATTTGAACAAATTCAGTTTTCTTTTTCAGGCCTGGCTAATTGTTTGATAGTTGGGGGAAGGTCACCGTGGATCGTTTTCAAAGTTCAGAGTAGCTACTGACTTTTAGTAGTAACTTTTACGCTGTTCAGGTGTATACCTTCTAAGTGTCTACCTAAACTTTTCAAGATAATCAGTGTTTTCAGTGGCTCAGTAGGAGTCAATCCATGTATATGCATTTTTACAGTACTTTTCTGTTGATGTACTCATCTTGAACAAATGGCCATAAAATTATACCATTCTTCTGGGTTTTGTGCAAGTACATGAAATTTAATGCAATATAGTTCACATAATTTATCATTAAAGTAGCAAAATACTTGAGTCCTAGTGTCCTACAGATAACTTTCTCTCATGCCTGCCGTTTCTCTTCTGACGTGGACTTTTCATATTATGATGCCTAGAAAAATGAGGCTCTCTGGACTTGCTTTTCATTAAATGAGTGAAAATATTAAACTCCTACTGGATTTGAAGTTGAATTGCTAATTGTGTCAGACTCACTATTTTTTGTATTTGTCTGCTGAATTATTTTAATAAATAAAATTGGAGTCTGAATGTTCAATCCTCTAAGAACTAACTTCTACCAATATGAAATATTTCCAGAGTACTTTAAAAGCTTTGGGTTAGTAAATTATTTTCTCTGTTTGCACAATGTTTTTCATACTGCCAGTGCTTCATGTTGCGATTAAAAAATAAAATGCTTAGCCTCTTTAGAAAGGACACTTGATTTGTATAGTTTTTAGTTCAGTTTAACATGGAGGACTCATTAACAATGTGTATGTTGTATGGACCTTTTGGGGAATGACCCTGAAATCAAATTCGGCGTTCTTATGCATAGGGATGCCAATAGTGGAGCCAAAGCTAAAGCTTTCCAGTAATTTATGGCAGTATCCTGACAGAAATGTTGTGCTGGTGTGGAAATGCATGAAAACAGGGATATTTGGTGTGGAAATGCAAATAGACCTTTGAAAGAGAAGCAGTCGATACCTTTCTTTTTAATCCAGTTTCTTCAGTTGCTCGTTTAGCGGCAAGATGGGTATTAGCAACAGTGGATTCAAAACGGATAAGTTATTAGAAGAATTCCAGTTTGTATAATTTGAAAGCAAATATAAATACTTGGTTTGCTTTTATTATAAAAAATACCTTGTTTAAAATTTAAGGCATTAGTCAAGACCAAAGTTATTACTGTCTTTCTTAAATTTTGATATCATTTGATTAACATTAAAGATGAAGCTGTTTTCTTTTGTGACTTACAGAAATATAAAGAGAAAGATAAACACAAGCAAAAATATAAGAAGCAGTCGGAGTCGTCACCGTCCTTGGTTCCATCTCTCACTGTAACTACAGAGAAAGTAAGTTGATGTATTTTTTTACTCTTCTTTCACTTCAGTTATGTGTGCTGACGCCTCATAATGTTTCTGGAGTTACAAGAGCATTATGTGTTAACAATGCTGTTACAAGAGCATTAAAATGACAGTCTAGCCATCTAGCTTTATCAGTCTACTCTGTTAGGTTCTGTGTTCTTTCATTCCTGTTAGCCTGCTGCAAATACCTAACTCAGAGGACAATGTACAGAGGTAGATTATAAAAACTATTCTGATTATACTCCAAAAGAGTAACTTCTGTAATCTGCCTCTTTCATCCCCCTGACCCCAATTAAAAAAAAAAAATACTAATGATGGTGTCAGAATAGCATAGCAGTATTAAGAAGTAAGTTTTCTCTCTTTAAAGTTGGGAAACATTTGTTCCATTTGCATGGGAATGTTTGACATCCGAGTCAGGGAGTCACAGCTGAATTAACTAGCCATCAGTACGGAGAGTACTTTGTTCTTTAGGAAAGATGCTGAAGCTTGTTTTGACTGATGAGATGTAGTATTCAACAAACATGTTTATTTGCATATGGTATACTGAGACGATATCAGGACAGGGTAAAACAATTGAAATACCAGCTTTCTCTAGTCCCTGTAGTTCTCTCAACTAATAAATGGTATAAATTTCAAGAATCGTCACCAAGAATGCAAGCTTTGTAGTACATTTTGTGTACTTTTCTGTTCATGGTAGTAGGAGCATTGACCTGAGGATGTGTACCTGTTAAAATCATTATTTGTGACTCATGCTTCTGATAGACTAGTCCTATTTCTGGTTCTGCTGTATTCTTTTGGTAATGATGAATCGACTGAGACCTACTAATCAGTGGTTTTCTGCATCTCACAATAATTCTGTATTTCTTCATTTTTAAATAAAAAGTAGAGTCGATGTACTGCTTTGCTCTTTTGATTTAAGAGTGATCAGATGCTGCAATTAGTGTGCGGTTAGGGGTATGATGGGTTTGTATTGAAATGGCTGTAGAACTCCTTGGTTTATACTGACTGGTCCATGTGATTTTTTTTTAAACTTCATTTAATTAATTTGTCTGGAACCTCTTCCTCTTGTGTCTCAGACAACTCTTAAAATAGCTTATAAGAGAATTTTCTTGTATGAGAAGATCCTGTAGACTGTACAATTTTTGTTTAGATTTTATGCTATGTATGATCTTATCTTTCTTGGGTATGTATCCCTTTTGTTCATCTGTGACACAATCATCATCAAAAGTTTTATTAACAAGGGATGTTACCATATAATTGTGGAAGAGTTAAAGAAAATATGTTGAAATACTGGTCATTTGTAAGTCCTACCTGTTAGAGTATGCTTTTAATGTGGAAGGAGTTGGATTGTTTTTCCGCTAAGCTCTTTTCTAATGGTTTTTCATAATTTTGAAGTGTGCAGTTGAATGGTGTGCCCCTTTTAAGATGAACAAGAGTAAAATACCACTTTTAACAACAGTAAAAGAACATTTTTAACAGACCTCTGACTATTTAATGCAAGTTAAAAATGAAAACGTTGCTGAGTTGTTAGCCATGCAGTTGTTAATCAGGATTAACTGTACTATATGTATGTATTTCAAGTCAGTTTATATAGTTAAATCTATAAATAATGTGAACATTTTAACATTTTTCTGTTCTTTGAATATCTAAACCTTGCCTCTTGATAGTCCTCAAAAATCATTAAATATATTTAATGTGTTAATATATGTAATAGTGTTACCAAAAAAAAGTTGCAACTAGTAGCAAGGTAGAACTAGAGCAAATACTGAGAACAAAAGCTGTCTGTAATGCTAGAACTTAAACTGAAATGGTAAAAAAAAAAAACAAAACAACATACAGAAGTATTCATTGTAGAATTGAAACAGCGATGCTTCTGTTTGTTTTTGTTGTGTACCTTCTGACTCTGTTTCTTTCTACCTAAATGGTCTAGGCATTTTCATGTTCCTTTTTATGGTTGTTATATTTTATTGATGCTACCAAATGTGATTTTTTTTTCTTTAAATGTCTGCTCTCTGTTTGGAAGTGATTTTTCTGTGGCTCGTTTCTTCAGATACCTTCTTTTAATTTTTTTTCCCAAGGCCCTTTGACACAATTTACGTGCATTTGGTTTTCTAAATTATGCAGTCATACTGTGTTCCTCAAAAATGTGTTCCTCAAAAATTTGAAATTTTAGTAATTTGACAAGCTTTGCTTTCTTCTGAGAATAACATTTGCTTCAGAAGATTTTCTGATTATGCTACTTTTGTGTGTTCTTTACATAGTGTTGTCAGAATTGATTTGAACTTGCTGTCTTTTTCACAGCAGTCTGTCTTTGCAGTGAACACATTGTTATCATTGTTTATAATCACTTCTGCTATCACAGTCTTCCTATTGTGGGAGCTGGAATTCGAAATGAATTCATCTTTTCCTATTTAAAGAAGTGAAAGCCTTAGTGGTAAGAGTGGTAATGACCATTTATGCAGGTGGTGCCTTGGAGTGTGTTTTTATCTGGATGAGCGACTTCTTAAGTTATATTCATGAAGAGCCGCATAGTAAAACTGTGAGTTTACATTAGGTGAGTTAGTATGTGTGGATTGTTTGGTTGTTCTGTAAAATATAATTTGAAGCAATTTTACTGAAGCTCCAGTGCAATGGCTGCATGCCGTTCTGAGCATGCCTCCGCAGAGGCTGCTCTGTGCATCGCTGGGATGTCTCAGCAGGCACCGCTTTGTCTGGATCAGTTATGTTGGAAAAAGTTTGAAATAGGAAATTCTGAACTCCTCTGAATGCTATACTGGCATTTTTTTCACCTTTCATTTGGGACATAGGTACTGAATATTTTAAGGAGTGGAATAACTTGGGCTTTTTCTCTCTGCCTTTTCAGATGAGGGTTTTTTTGGGCCTTTCTGTTACTTATTTGAGAATATTATTTTTAATTATAGTTATAATTCCTACACGGGAACCACCAACCCTTTATTTAGTCCTGATAAAAACTCCTTTTTTGTATTTTGAGCCTTGGGATGTTGAGCTTTTACTGTGAGTTAAAAAATGTGTATAGGTTACCAGATCCAGAAAAACATGGTTATCACTTTTTTTTTGTTGTCTTTTATCTATAACCCAAGAAAAAAACAAAACCAAC